>NC_091584.1:28042535-28050035 GCF_042767895.1 Penaeus vannamei
TTCTCTTAAGTTGTGCCAGTTATCCGGGAACGAGGGAAGCAAGTGGTCTGATAAGCGAGCAGTGAGGTGACATTTTTTATTTTCTCTTGTTCCTCTCTTTATTCTAGCTTCTATTCTCTCTCATTTTCCTATTCTCTTCTGTGTTCTCTATCTATCTTTGTCTCTATAGCTTCTCCCTTTATCTGTCTCTCTCTTGACGGTCTTTCTCTATTTCTTTCTTTCTCTCCATATATATTTCTTTCCTTCTCTCTATATCTCTCTCTCTCTCTATTTCTTTCCTTCTCTCTTTCTCTCTCTCTCTATTTCTTTCCTTCTCTCTCTCTCTCTCTCTCTCTCCCTTTTCCTACCTCCCTCCATCCTTCCCTCCTCCTTCCCTTCCTCCTCCCTCAGTCTAGAGAAAAGCCCCGGACTTAGCTACACTTCGCAGATCTAACTGAACTGAACTGCCCGTGTCATCCAGTCAGGTCTCGGTATTGCGTCATCGAGAAGAGGCTGATGGCGAGGTGCGAGGTCAAGGCCGTGTGACCTGTGTGACCCAACCTGGGAATTAAGTGGAGCTACGGCAGGTTGCGGCGTCGAACTTTCCCACACTTTTAACAGCCTCCTACTCACACACTATAAACCTCACACACACACACACACGCACACGCACATAAAAGCTTCACCCTTAGCGACATCACACTCTCATTTCCCCTCCAACATTCCACCCTCATCTCCCCTCCAACATTCCACCCTCATCTCCCCTCCAACATCACACTCTCATTTCCCTTTCAACATCACACTCTCATCTCCCCTTCAACATTCCACCCTCATCTCCCCTTCAACATCACACTCTCATTTCCCTTTCAACATCACACTCTCATTTCCCCTCCAACATTCCACCCTCATCTCCCTCACACTCCCTCACACTCCATCCTCACACTTAAAACACTTTACACTTATCTTTTTGGAGCGGCAGGTTGCGAGGTCGTCCTGCAACAGCACTTTATATCAAGGTCTATAAGGTCTATATTACCCTGATGACGAGTGGTCTTAGAAAAGGGTTATGAGGATGCTGGGATCGCTTCTTGATTGTTGTTTATGCAAATTAGACACGTGGTAATTTATCCTGGGATTCTGATGGTCGTGTGGGAGGTATTAGTGTAACTGTTGGTTAGGATATTGTCTTAGAAAACAGGATTTTATTAATGTAATTTCTTAGTAAAAAAAAAAAAGAAAAAAGAAAAAAGGGTAAGACAGGAAATTTAAGATTGATTTTCGTAATTCTTTGATTTTAGGAATGATTTTAGATTTTATTCTTTTAAAAATTCCAACATGTGGGGAAAGTGAACAGTATTCTTAGCTACGAAATGTAGAAAAGATATGAATAAAAATGCGCTTCTGTACGAAAAAAAAGATATTTTTTTCATATCTTTTCTAAATGTGTGAAATTATTAAGTGATATCATCAACGCATATAAAAGCAACCCCCCCCCCAAAAAAAAAAAAAAAAAAAAAAAAAAAATATATATATATATATATATATATATATATATATATATATATATATATATATATATATATATATATATATATATATATACGGTTATCTAAAAATAACAGTGTCTGTGGAGGCACCTACAGTTTTCTTAAAAAACTAATATTTACATAATCAAAATAGAAATAACACAAATCTCGAACGATGGAGAGCTAAGATAAAAAACAAAGATAGAGATAATTGATTAAAATTATCAATTTGTAATCCATATCAAGTTTATTTTCTAACATGTGATACAAAACTAAAAAATACGAATAAGGAAAATACGATAATCTCTCTAAGACTGCAGTGGCGGTAAGAATTCAGGAGAAAGATAGATAGACAGATAGATAGATAGATAGATAGATAGAGAGAGAGAGAGAGAGAGAGAGAGAGAGAGAGAGAGAGAGAGAGAGAGAGAGAGAGAGAGAGAGAGAGAGAGAGAGAGAGTGAGAGAGAAAGAGGAAGATATAGAGACAAAGATAGACAGAGAGCACAGAAGGGAATAGAAAAAAGAGAGAGATTAGAAGCCAGGATAAAGAGAGGAATAAGAGAAATAAAAACTGGTTGTGAAGTCAAGCATCACATTTGAATATACGGATGGCGAGTCGCCCTCGGCTGCTCGACCTTCCTCACACTCGACCTTCCTCACACTCGACCTTCCTCACACTCGACCTTCCTCACACTCGACCTTCCTCACACTCGACCTTCCTCACACTCGACCTTCCGCACACTCGACCTTCCTCACACTCGACCTTCCTCACACTCGACCTTCCTCACACTCGACCTTCCTCACACTCGACCTTCCTCACACTCGACCTTCCTCACACTCGACCTTCCTCACACTCGACCTCCCTCACACTCGACCTTCCTCACACTCGACCTTCCTCACACTCGACCTTCCTCATACTCGACCTTCCTCACACTCGACCTTCCTCACACTCGACCTTCCTCACACTCGACCTTCCTCACACTCGACCTTCCTCATACTCGACCTTCCTCACACTCGACCTTCCTCACACTCGACCTTCCTCACACTCGACCTTCCTCATACTCGACCTTCCTCACACTCGACCTTCCTCACACTCGACCTTCCTCACACTCGACCTTCCTCACACTCGACCTTCCTCACACTCGACCTTCCTCACACTCGACCTTCCTCACACTCGACCTTCCTCACACTCGACCTTCCTCACACTCGACCTTCCTCACACTCGACCTTCCTCACACTCGACCTTCCTCACACTCGACCTTCCTCACACTCGACCTTCCTCACACTCGACCTTCCTCACACTCGACCTTCCTCATACTCGACCTTCCTCACACTCGACCTTCCTCATACTCGACCTCCCTCACACTCGACCTTCCTCATACTCGACCTCCCTCACACTCGACCTTCCTCACACTCGACCTCCCTCACACTCGACCTTCCTCACACTCGACCTTCCTCACACTCGACCTTCCTCACACTCGACCTTCCTCACACTCGACCTTCCTCACACTCGACCTTCCTCATACTTGAACTTCCTCACACTCGAAGCGCCTCATACTCGAATTTCCTCACACCCACACACTTTAAATCACACATCACACTCTCATCTCCCCTCCAACATTCCACCCTTATCTCCCTCACACTCCATCCTCACACTTGACACACTTTACGCTTTGCCCTTTTCTCCCTCCAACGTTCAACACAGTTCTCTCCCTATCTCTCTCTTTCCTTCTCTCTCCCTCTCTCTCTCTCTCTCCCCCTCTCTCTCCCCCTCTCCCTCTCTATCTCTCTTCCCCTCTCCCTCTCTCTCTCCCTCTCCCTCGCACTCCATCACTCATACCTCAAACCTCATCAATAACGCAGTTTGTCATGGAAACTTCTTGGCAGGAGTCCAAGACGCTACACCTGTCACTCAGGACTCACTTCCCTGGCGTCTTGACACTCTCCTCCGCTCAACTCCTTGGCTGTGGTTTTTGTCTTCTTTTCTTGTGAGAGGTGGAGGATGTGGAGGTGGTGGTGGGGGAGGTGGGGGAGAAGGAGGTGGGGGGGGAGGAGGTGGGGGAGGAGAAGGAGGAGGTGGTGGAGGAGGTGGGGGAGGTGGGGGTGGGGGTAGTGGTGGGGGAGGTGGGGGATGTGGTGGGGGAGAAGGGGGTGGTGGGGGGAAAAGGAGGAGGTGGTGGAGGTGGTGGGGGGTGGTAGAGGTGGTGGTGGAGGTGGAGGAGATGGAGGTGGTGGGAGAGAAGGGGTGGTGGGGAAGGTGGAGGAGGATGTGGATGTGGAGGTGGGTGGTGGGGGTGGGGGAGAAGGAGGAGGTGGGGATGGTGGGGGAGGTGGGGGTGGAGGAGAAGGAGGAGGTGGTGGAGGAGGATGTGGAGGTGGTGGAGGAGGTGGTGGATGTGAGGAAGTGAAGGAGGTGGTGGAGGAGGAGGATGGATAAGAAGGATGGAGAAGAAGAAAAAGTAGCGAAGGTGAAAAGTAAGTACAAGATGCAAAAAAAGATGATGACACGGAAGAGAAAAAAGTCTTAATGACCAAAAAAAAGACAAGGAGAGAGAGAGAGAAAGAGAGAGAGAAACACACACACACACACACCCACCCACACACACAGAAAGAGAGAGAGAGAGAGAGAGAGAGAGAGAGAGAGAGATAAAGAGAGAGAGAGAGAGAGAGAGAGAGAGAGAGAGAGAGAGAGACAGAGACAGAAAGAGACAGAGAGAAAGAAAGATAGACACAGACAGACAACCAAACAGAGAGAAAGAAAAACAAAACAAAAAAAAACAAAACACCCAAATTAAAAAAAAAAAACCCCCCCCACAAAAAAAAAAAAAAAAAATAGACAGAGAAGTCACCCGCGCATAAGGACGGTTTTGGCCGAGAAGACAAGGAGAAGGTACAAATCATTAGCTTTAAGAAATGAGTGTGGTTTAGCATGCTAATGTCACCTTCAGAGGCAGTGGTTTAGTGGTTGAGGGAGACGAGGGGGAGAGGGGGAGAGGGGGGGGAGGGGGTTGAAGTGGAAGAGGGTATGGGGTGGGGGAGAAGGGGAAAGAGGGAGGGGGAGGGGGTTGGGGGTAGATGGATGTGGGAGAGGGGAGGGGAGGGGTTGGGGTGTATTACAGTGGGGGAAAGGGGGAGGGGGTGGATGGAAGGGGGAGAGGGGGAGGGGGTTGGGGGTAGATGGATGTGGGAGAGGGGGAGGGAGAGTGGGGTGTGAGGGGGAAGGGGAGTGGGAGGGGGAGAGGGAGAGGGAGGGGAAGGGGAGGGGGAGAGGGTGGGGGAAGGAGAGGGGTAGGGGAGGGGGTGGATGAAAGTGGAGGAAGGGGAGGGGAGAGTGGGGGAAGGGGTGGTGGGGTGGAGGGTGGATGGAAGTGGGAGAGGGGGAGGGGGTGTGTTGGTTGCTAAGGAATTTGGCGTTAGTTGTCAACAGTAGGAAAGGTGCTTGTGTGGTTGGCTTGGGGGGTGGGGGGGATCGTGGTTGGTTTAGTAGGGTGGGTCGTGTGTGTGTGTGTGTGTGTGTGTGTGTGTGTGTGTGTGTGTGTGTGTGTGTGTGTGTGTGTGTGTGTGTGTGCGTGTGTGTGTGTGTGTGTGTGCGTGTGTGCGTATGTGTGTGTGTGTGTATGTAAACTTACACACACACACACACACATATACAATTTTGTGCATATACATAACCTATATCCCCCCCCCCCCCCAAGAAATCTTCCTTATGAATACCTCCTTTATCTAAACACGATCTAGTTCCACCTCACTCTTGCACCGTCAAATTCGCTATAATTGGTTCGGTATACGGGACACCCACGAGGTCGGTATAACGAAGTGGACGTTATAAAGACACACTCGTTAACCCCGATACAAGATACTCCTTGAGATAAAGTCTATTTTCTGGAGGTTCAGGAATTTCATTTCAATTCTATAGGTATTGTCAAAAAAAAGAAAGAAAGAAAGAAAGAGAGAATGAGAGAAAGAAATTAATAAAAAAAGAAAGAAAGAGAGAATGAGAGAAAGAAATTAATAAAAAACGAAAGAAGGAGAGAATGAGAGAAAGAAATAGGTATTGCCAAAAAAAAAGAATAAAAAGAAAAGAAAGAGAGAGAGAAAGAAATTGATAAACAAACAAACAAACAAACAAAAAAGGAACTATCAATACGCTGATTAGATCAAAATGGAGACGAGATACTAAGTTAAAAAAAAAAAAAAGCGAACTTATTAACAAGCAAATTAGTAAAAAAAAGCGAACAAATAAACAAGTAAACAGTTATTATCTTATTACTGCAGTTTTTTTAAATGTTTTTTATGATTATAATGACCCGATCTAATCTCCCAGACAATAATCAACATATCCGTATCTAATCATTCCGAATCATCGCCATCATTTAATTAATTTATCATAATCATTGTCTAATCATTCTAATCAAACCTTCCTTAACTTTCCCAAGAGAAAACGTGAAAGAATGTAATAAAAATTAGGCGAATATAACAGCATATCAGAAGCATTTTAACGGTTAATTGAGAGGCATCTTGGTCGACCACAAAAAAAATGGCGGTTATAGAGAAATTTGAATTATCGTTGGTACATTTAATTTTGAAAAGTATTACGTAAAAGGATAATGAAAAACATCGACAAAAACAAAAAAAACAAAAACAAAACAAAAACGAAAAAATGGCGGTTATAGAGAAATTTGAATTATCGTCAATTTTGAAAAGTATTACGTCAAAGGATAATGAAAAACATCGACAAAAACAAAAAACAAAAAACAAAAAATTAAAAACGAAAACAGAAAAACATCAAAACAACAGAAACGTAAGAATATGATTGAAAAAAATAATAATCATAGATATATTGTCACTCGATCAACTTAATTATACCTTATAGATAATATAATTGCAAGAAAAACATCATCTCCATTAAAATATAAAAAAAATGAATGAATAAATATCTAAAAAATAGGGAATTTCAAAAGAAAGAAGTTAGAACCGACAAAATAAACAAGAAATGAAAGAATTAAAAATGAAATTGAATATCCTACAGGGGACAAAATGGCGTCCGTTTGTGAGGTTAACTTGGTCGGTTGACTTTTTTGGCGGGAAAAAGGAGAGAAAAAAATAATAAAAAAGGAAGAGATTAAAGGAAGAGAAAATGAAAATAAAGAGGAATAGAGATGAAAGGAAGAAAGAGATAGAAGGGAGAAAGAGAAAAAGAAAATAAAGAGGAAAGAGATGAAAGGAAGAAAGAGATAGAAGGGAGAAAGAGAAAAAGAAAATAAAGAAAGAAACCAAAAAAGGAAAAGAGAATGAATGAAAAAAGGTTGATGATAGAAGGATAAAAAAGAAATAAGAAAGAAACATACATTCAAAAAGAAAATGATAAAACAAAAGAAGAAAGAAAAAAAGCACGAAAGGAAACAAGATAGAAAGAGAAAATAATTTAAAAAGAAAAAAAAATTAAAAACAACAACTAAAAAAAAATCAGGAAAGAAAAAAAAAACGATGAAAGAAGAAAAAATAATAAAAACCTAAAACGAAAAAACCCCGAAAAACAACGATATACGAACCCCCCAAAAATAATAAAACACAACAAAAAACTCAAAAGAAGGAGAAAAACTGAGAAAAAATAGAGAAAAATAAGAAAAAGCGAGAAAAAAATATTGAAAAAGTGAAATATCTCGGAGCAGCGACGAGAGCCACTGATGGCCGCCGTCAGCTGTCGAAGGAGCAGGAATTCCTCAACTTTTTTCTCTTTCGCTCTCGGGTTTTGTCTCTCTCTCTCTGTCTCTGTTTTAGTCTCTCTTTCTCTGTCTGTTTTTGTCTCTCTCTCTGTCTCTGTTTCTGTTTGTGTCTCTCTCTTTCTGTCTCTGTTTTTGTCTCTATTTCTTTCTTGGTCTCTTTCTGTCTCTGTTTTTGTCTCTCTTTCTCTGTCTCTGTTTTTGTCTCTCTATATCTGTCTTTGTATGTCTGTCTCTGTCTCTGTTTTTGTCTCTCTCTCTGTTTTTGTC
>NC_091584.1:28055035-28057535 GCF_042767895.1 Penaeus vannamei
TCTCTCTCTCATTCTCAAATGTGTTGTCATATCTTAACATATCCGTGATCTGTAAACTCCCCCTCTGTTTTTATTTATTTATCTATTTATTTACTTATTTATTTATTTATTTATTTAAGGAAGAAAAAGACAAATTATGAAATATTTAACTGAAGCGTCGTTTGTATTCAGATCTTTCTCTCATCCGTCACAGATTGCTAAGTTTGGCGTCCATGCTTGCCGCTTGTATTTCTGAGGAATTTTCATTTTTGTGTTATTATTTTTTTCTCATTCGTTACAGGTTGCTTAGTTTGCTGTTCATCGTGGTCGCTTGTATCTTTATCTATTTTTTTGTATCTTTATCTATTTTTTTGTATCTTTATCTATTTTTTCTCATCCGCCACAGATTGCTGAGATTGTGGTTCATCATTTCCGCCTTTATTTCTTAAGAATTTTAATTTTTACATTTTTATTTATCTTTTCTAATACGTCACAGATTGCTGACTTTAACGTTCATCGTTTCCGTCTTTATTTGTGAAGAATTTTCCATTTTTGAATTCTTATCTAGTTTTTCCTCATCCGTCACAGATTGCTGACTTTGCCGCTCATCATTTCCGTCTTTATTTTTGAAGAATTTTCATTTTTGTATTCTTATCTATTTTTTTTCTCTCATCCGTCACAGATTGCTGACTTTGCCGTTCATCATTTCCGTCTTTATTTTTGAAGAATTTTCATTTTTGACTTTTTTTTCTCATCCGTCACAGATTGCTGACTTTGCCGCTCATCGTTTCCGTCTTTATTTTTGAAGAATTTTCATTTTTGTATTTTTTTTTTCTCATCCGTCACAGATTGCTGACTTTGCCGTTCTTCATGGCGATCCTTACAAGAAGTTTCATTGCGTATTATCAGCAATTTGTGTTGGGTTTTTAGCATTCTTTTGTTCCAGTTTGAGATTGCTGGGATCATGATAAATGATAATGATGACGATGGTGATGATGATATGTTGTCTTTTCTCGTGGTATGTTTATCTCATTTCTTTAATTTTCTCTGATTCTGTTTGTCTCTCTCTCTCTCTCTCTTCGGGTATTCCCTCTTCCTCTCTCCCTCACTCCTACTCTTCCTTTTTCCTTCTTTCCCTCTCCCTTCCTCCTTTCCGCTCTTCCTTTTTCTCTCTCTTTTTCTTTCTCTTTTTCTTTCTTCTCCTCTCTTTCCTTCTTTTTCCCTTTTTTTCCTCTCCCTCCTTTCTCTCTTACCCTCCCTTTCTCCCTTCCATCTCCCACCCTTCTTACTCTCCTCTCTCCTCCCTCCCCCTCTCAAATTCTCCTCTCCCCTCTCTTATTCTCCCTCCCACCCTTCTCCTTACTCTCCCTCTCCCCTCTCTAATTCTCCCTCTCCCCTCCTCCCTCTCTCTAATTCTCCCTCCCCCTCCCTCCCCCTCTAATTCTCCCTCCCCTCTCCTCTCCCTCTCCCTCCCCCCTTCTCTATTCTCCATCCCTCTCCCTCCTCCCTCTCCCCTCTCTAATTCTCCCTCCCTCTCCCTCTCCCTCACCCTGGGTCGCAGCCTCTCGCCACGCCCTCGGGGGAGACACTGTCGCACGTCGCCTAATGCCAGGGTGACTGTCGGGGCTGCCAGCTACTCTTTTATCGATTTATTTATTCATCTTTTTTCATTTATTTATCTATTTGCTTTGTTTGGTTCTTTGTTTGTTCATTTGTTGGTTTGTTGGATTTTATTTATTTATTCGCAGATATATATATATATATATATATATATATATATATATATATATATATATACACAATATATATATATATATATATATATATATATATATATATATATATATATTTATATATATATATGTATTTACATGTATATATATATACACACACACATATGTATAAATATATAAATATATATATATGTATATATATATATATATATATATATATATATATATATATATATACTTATACATATTTTAACACACATATGCATATATGTATGTGCATGTGTGTGTCTACATACATATATATATATATATATATATATATATATATATATATATATATATATATATATATATGATATATATATATATGTATATATATATATATATATATATATATATAAAGTATATATATATAAAGTATATATATATATATATATATATATATATATATATATAAATATTTATATACACATATGTGTATGTGTATGAAATACACACATACCATAAAACAGACAAAATGACAGACAGACATCCAGCGAGAAGACTCGAAGAGACAACCCCCTCCCCCCACTTCCCCTACACCCTCCACCCCCCCACCCTCTCTACCCCTCCTCATGCCCGACCCTCCCCTCCTACCCTCTCTACCCCTACCCACCCTCCACCATCCTCTCCGCCCTACCCCCTCCCCCCCCCCTCTTCTACCCCACCCCACCCCTCCACCCATCCCCACCCCCTCCTCCACCCTCTCCACCCATCCCCTCTACCCTCCCCCGCCCCGCCCCCCCGCC
>NC_091584.1:28072535-28075035 GCF_042767895.1 Penaeus vannamei
TGAAATATGAAAAAAATTATTGGAGCGTTAATATAGAGAGGATAAAGAAAGAGAGAGAAAGGAATGAAAGACAAGAAAGAGAGAAAGAAAAAGAGAAAGAAAGAAAAGATAAGAAAGAGAGAAAGAAAAGAATGAAAGAAGGAAATTAAGACAGAAAGAAAGAAGGTAAAGAAATAAAGAGAGCTAAGAAAGAAGGAAAATAATGAAAGAAGGAAATTAAGACAGAAAAAAAGAGAAAGAAGGAAAACAAATAAAGAAGAAAGAAAGACGAAAAGGAAGGAAATAAATAAATAGAAAAAAAATAAAGCAAAGAAGAAAAATAGATAAATAAACAAAAATACAGACATTTACCAAAATCCCAGAAGTAACATTCTAACGACATTTTCACCCACTCATGAGACTCACAAACAAACAAACAAACCACCAAGTCTAAAAAAACAAATAAATAAGAAGTAAAAACACACAAAAAAGAGGAACGAGATCCACAATATCACAAATATTTTCACAATCACAACCCTCGTAGGAATACAATCAGAAATCTTAATGATAAAACAACGATAAGAATAATAACTCGTAAATCTTTCTTTTATCTTTTATTTTGGTGGCTGAGGATACGCGTACGGCAGCCGTATCCAATATCTCGCGTTTAGGGGTACGGCAAACATGTGCGCATGCGGATATAAACGTCATTTCCGGGGGAATAAGTACGAACGGGACCTAACCTAATCTAACCTAAATTTGGCGCGAAATTATCTCCTCGTGTGGAGTCCGCCGCCGCCGCCATCTTGTTTCGCCACGCATGCGCAGGACACGGGCGGGAAAGGCTAGATCCGTAGCAACTCAAGGAGGTGTCACGGCGTCTGTTTGGATGCTCGTTCCATGGAAATATAACCATGAAAGTCGTTATTTTTCATCCTTTTTGAAAATTTGAAGAGGCTAAAATGATCGACCAGATTCACGAGGTATCCGTAACTTGTGTGACGTCATCAAAATAAACCCCTTGTGCTTTTTTTTTTTCCAAAAATAGAATCAGACGTCATGGCACCTCCTCGTGCTGTTACTGATCCAGCCTTTCCCGGACACCAAACGGGGATACGGCTGCCGTACGAATAGTCACTTCCTTTTCGACTTATGAAGGAATGTCTACCTGTAATGGCATATTTTCTGAAATTTTATGGAAATCCATGAAAATGGTGCTTAAGGTGCTGTCACACTAGCACTTTTTCCGTCAATATTTTGACAATTTTCTGATATTTTCTCCATTTTTGAGCGAATTGTCGATTTTCCAGTCAGACGATAATGATCGTTTCCGTCTGAAAACCTTTCCGTCAACTTTTTCAGCCAAGCAAAGTCAAATCAAGAGTTATATTCGAGAATGTTTGTGTTTATGTTCAATAAAATTGTCAAAAAGTTGATGGAAAAAGTGCCAGTGTGACACGGCCTTTACCCATCACTCTAGAGCAGGGGTGTCCATTTTTTTTTTTTTTTTATTAATATGATCTACTTTTTTCTATAGTTACCCTGATGCGATCTCCCAGCCTGAAATTAAAACATAAATAATTGTTTGTTCAGACATGTCCATTATAAATATAAATATAACTTATTCCCAGAAAAAAGAGAAATATCATAAACTAATTATTATGAGGACTTGGATATGCTATTGCAGCTATTTATTTGTATGACAACTATTAACAGGTACAGTCGTGTGATCTACTTAAAACATATCTACTTACAGGTAGAGTAGTGTGATCTACTTAAAACATATCTATTTACAGGCACAGTAGTGTGATCTACTTAAAACATATCTATTTACAGGTACAGTAGCGTGTGATCTACTTAAAACATATCTATTTACAGGTACAGTTGTGTGATCTACTTAAAACATATCTATTTACAGGTACAGTAGTGTGATCTACTTAAAACATATCTATTTACAGGTACAGTCGTGTGATCTACTTAAAACATATCTATTTACAGGTACAGTAGTGTGATCTACTTAAAACATATCTATTTACAGGTACAGTCGTGTGATCTACTTAAAACATATCTATTTACAGGTACAGTAGTGTGATCTACTTAAAACATATCTACTTACAGGTACAGTCGTGTGATCTACTTAAAACATATCTATTTACAGGTACAGTCGTGTGATCTACTTAAAACATATCTATTTACAGGTACAGTAGTGTGATCTACTTAAAACATATCTATTTACAGGTACAGTCGTGTGATCTACTTAAAACATATCTATTTACAGGTACAGTCGTGTGATCTACTTAAAACATATCTATTTACAGGTACAGTCGTGTGATCTACTTAAAACATATCTATTTACAGGTACAGTCGTGTGATCTACTTAAAACATATCTATTTACAGGTACAGTCGTGTGATCTACTTAAAACATATCTACTTACAGGTACAGTCGTGTGATCTACTTAAAACATATCTATTTACAGGTACAGTCGTGTGATCTACTTAAAACATATCTAGATACAGGTA
>NC_091584.1:28082535-28090035 GCF_042767895.1 Penaeus vannamei
CCACGTCTCTCCTGCTCCCTCTTCTTTCCTATTTCCTCTCTTCTCTCTCCTTTCTCTTTTCTCCTTCTTACCCTTTCTCTTTTCAACTCTTTTGTTCCATCTCTCCTTTCTCCTTTCTATTTTCTCCTTCGCTTCCCCTCTTCTCTCCCCTCTTCTTCTTCTCTCCTCTCTCTCTCTCCTTCTCTTTCGTTGCATCCTTTCCCCCTTCCCTCCTCTCTCCTTCCTTCCCCGTCCCCCTCCTACCTTCTTTCCTTTTCCTCCTTCCCTCTTCCTTCCTCCTTCCTCTCCTCTTCCCTCCTGTTTCTTCCATTCACTCTTCTCCCTCCTCCCTCTTCTCTCCTCTCTTCCATCCCTCTACCTTCCTCCTCCCTCTCTTCCTCTCTCTGTCTCTCTCTCTCTCTCTCTCTCTCTCTCTCTCTCTCTCTCTCTCTCTCTCTCTCTCTCTCTCTCTCTCTCTCTCTCTCTCTCTCTCTCTCTCTCTCTCTCTCTCTCTCTCTCTCTCTCTCTCTCTCTCTCTCTCTCTCTCTCTCTCTCTCTCTCTCTCTCTCTCTCTCTCTCTCTCTCTCTCTCTCTCTCTCTCTCTCTCTCTCTCTCCTCTCCCCTCCCTCCCTTGTTCCTCCCTCTTCCCTCCCTCCCCTCTTCCTTCCCTCCCTCCTCCCATCTCCTCCCTCCCTCCTTCCCCTTCCCTCCGACACGACTGACACGAGGAACGACGGACTCCGAACGACTAGTATGTACAACCGTCCTCGAACGACCGACTCAAAACAACAGACTTAGAACAACCATTTCAAAATATCTACTTCCCTCCCTCCCTTCCACCCTCTCAATCCCTCCTTCCCACCCTCCCAATCCCTCCCTCCTCCACTTCCCCCTCCCCTCCCTCCCAATCCCTCCTTCCTCCCAACCCTCCCTATCTCCAACCCTCCACTTCCCCCTCCCTCCCAATCCCTCCAACCCTCCTCCCAATCCCACCCCCCTCCTACCCTCCCCTCCCAACCCAATCCCTCCTTCTCTCCCCCCAACCCAGAGCCAAGGAGGCACCGAAGGAGGAGGAGGAGGAGGAGGAGGGAGGATCGCGTGCGGAAACGAGATGAGGGACAACTGTCATTTCATACCGGGAGGACGAGGGCGGTTCGCGAAGGCCCCTCGGTGACAGAATCTGGCTTGACGAAGGGGGAAGGAGGGGAGGGAGGAAGTAGGAGGGATCTCTGGGGAGGGGAGTAGGGGGAGGTGGGGGGAGGGAGGGGGAGTGGGGGGGTGGGAGGGAGGGAGAAGGAGGGAGGTGGGGGAGGTGGGGAGGAGGGGAGAGGGTGGGGGGAGGAGAGGGAGGAGGGAGGGTGAGGAGGGAGGAGGGGAGGGAGGGGAGGAGGAGGGTGAGAGGGTGGAAAGGGAGGAGAAGGAGGGTGAGAGGGTTAGAGGGAAGGGAGGACGAGGGGCGGTTCGCAAAGCCCGTCGGTGACAGAATCTGGCTTGAGGAAGGGAGGGGAGGGAGGGGGGAGGGATCTTTGGGGAGGGAGGAGGGATGGAGGGAGGGGAGTGGGTGGGAGGGTGAGAGGGGAGGGAGTGGAGGTGTGGAGGGAGAGGAGGGATGGAGGGGAGGGGGGAGGAGAGTGGGGGAAGGTTTGGAGGGAGGGAAGGGAGGGGGAGGGAGGGAAGGGGAGTGTGGAGTGGGGAGGAGAAGGAGGGTGAGAGGGTTAGAGGGAAGGGAGGACGAGGGCGGTTCGCGAAGCCCCTCGGTGACAGAATCTGGCTTGACGAAGGGAGGGAGTGGAGGGAAGGGAGGGATCTTTGGTGAGGGAGGAGGGAGGGAGGAAGGGGGGAGGGAGGGTGGCGGGAGGGGGGGGAGGAAGGAGGAGGTGGGGAGGTGGGGAAGGAGGGAGAGTGATGGGAGGAGGGGAGGAGGGGAGGGTGAGAGGGGAGGAGGGGAGTGGGGGGGAGTGGGGAGGAGAAGGAGGGTGAGAGGGTTAGAGGGAAGGGAGGACGAGGGCGGTTCGCGAAGCCCCCTCGGTGACAGATTCTGGCTTGACGAAGGGAGGGAGTGGAGGGAAGGGAGGGATCTTTGGTGAGGGGAGGAGGGTGGGAGGGAGGATAGGGAGGGTGGGAGGGAGGGGAGTGGGGTGAGAGGAGGGGAGGGGAGGAGGAGGAGGGATGGGGGGGAGAAGGTGAGAGGAGGGGAGTGGGGGAGGAGGGAAGGAGGGAAGGGAGTGGGAGGAAAGGAGGGAGGGTGAGAGGAGAAGGGAAGGGGGAGGGGAGAAGGAGGGAAGGAGGAGGAGGGAGGTGGGAGGGTTAGAGGGAAGGGAGTGGGAGGGTGGAAGGAGGGAGGGAAGAATGAAGGGAGGAGGAGAGAAGAAGGATGGAAGAGGGAAGGAGGAGAAAGGGAGAAGGGAATCACAGAGGGAGGAAAGAAAGTGGAGGTGAGATGATGGGAGAGAGGAAGGTAGAGAGAGAGAGAAGGGAGGGAAGGTGTAGAGAGAGAGGAGGAAGGAAAAGAGAGGGTGGAGGGAGGAGGTGGGAGAGAAATGCGTAAAGGGTAGAAGGAGGGAAGGAGGGAAAGAGAGAAGGAAGGAAGGAGGAGGGAGAGAGGAAAGAAAGAAGGGGAGGAAGTAAGGAGAAGGGACGGTGGGAGAAAAGAGGTTAGAGGGAGAGAGGACGAAGAGAAGAAAGAATAAGGAAGAAAGGGCGAAAGGATGATGAGAGGAAGGGATGGAAGGAAGGAGGGTGAAAGGAGGAATAAGAGAGGGAAGAGGAGAAAAGGAAGGAGAAAGAAGACAGAGATATGAAGAGGGGAGGGAAGAAAGGAAGGAGGAGGGATAGAGAGGAATAAACGAAGAAGGGAATGAAGAGAGGAAGAAGACGAAAAGGGGGATTGAGGGAGAGAAGAGAGGAGAGGGTGGATGGAGAAGACAAGGAGGGAGGAAGGAGGGAAGAAAAAAGGAAGGAAGGAGGGAAGGAAACAAGAGAAGGAGGGGGTAGGAGGATGAAGAGAAGAGGGAAGGGAGAGAGAAAGGAAAGCGGAAACGAGAGAATGAAAGAGAAGGAAAGAGAGAAGGAAGAGAATGGAGAGAAGAAGGAGGAGGAGGAGGAGGAGGAAGGTGAGTAGGAGAAGGAGAAGGAAGAAAGAGAGAGGAGAGAAGAAGGTGGAGATGAATAGAATTAGGAATAGGAATAGGAGGAGGAAAGGAAGGAGGAGAAGATAAAGAGGAGGAAGATGACGAGGAGGAGGAGGAGAAAGAAGAGGAGAAAAGACAGGGAGGAGGAGAAAGAGGAAGAAGAAGAGGAAGGAGTAGGAAGTTGAGGAGGAGGAGGAAGAAGAGGAGGAGCAGGAAGAAGAAGAGGTGGAGGAGGAGGAGAAGAAGAAGGAGAAGGAGAAGGAAAAGGAGAAGGAGAAGGAGGAAAGAAAGTGGAGAGAAGAAGGAGGAGGAGGAGAAGGAGAAGGAGAAGAGGGAAGAGAGGAGAGAGAAGGAGGATAAAGAGGGGAAAAGGACGAGGACGAGGACGAGGAGAAGTAAAAAGGAGAAGGAGAAGGAGGAAAGGGAGTAGAGAGAAGGAGGAAGAAGAAGAGGAGGAGGAGGAGGAGGAGGATTAAGATTAGGGCAAAGACAGGAAATCCCGAGAGAGGAAGGAACCCGAAGAAGGAATCTTTTTTTTTCACAAAGAAGACGAATAGACGAAGATAAAGAAGGAAAAGGGAAAGGAAAGATAGACGATGATAAAAACGTAAATAAAAGGGAAAAACAGAGATAAAATGAAATTGGATTTAGAGACGAATAGACGAAGATAAAGAAGGAAAAGGAAAAGGAAAGATAGACGATGATAAAAACGTAAATAAAAGGGAAAAACAGAGATAAAATGAAATTGGATTTAAAGACGAATAGACGAAGATAAAGAAGGAAAAGGAAAGGGAAAGATAGACGATGATAAAAACGTAAATAAAAGGGAAAAACAGAGATAAAATGAAATTGGATTTAAAGACGAATAGACGAAGATAAAGAAGGAAAAGGGAAAGGAAAGATAGACGATGATAAAAACGTAAATAAAAGGGAAAAACAGAGAAAATGAAATTGGATTTAAAGTCGAATAGACGAAGATAAAGAAGGAAAAGGAAAGGGAAAGATAGACGATAATAAAACATAAATCAAAGGGAAAAACAGAGATAAAATGAAATTGGATTTAAAGACGAATAGACGAAGATAAAGAAGGAAAAAGAAGGGAAAGATAGACGATGATAAAAACGTAAATAAAAGGGAAAAACAGAGATAAAATGAAATTGGATTTAGAGACGAATAGACGAAGATAAAGAAGGAAAAAGAAAAGGAAAGATAGACGATGATAAAAACGTAAATAAAAGGGAAAACAGATAAAATGAAATTGGATTTAAAGTCGAATAGACGAAGATAAAGAAGGAAAAGGGAAAGGAAAGATAGACGATGATAAAAATGTGAATAAAAGGGAAAAACAGAGATAAAATGAAATTGGATTTAAAGACGAATAGACGAAGATAAAGAAGGAAAAGGAAAGGGAAAGATAGACGATGATAAAAACGTAAATAAAAGGGAAAAACAGAGATAAAATGAAATTGGATTTAAAGACGAATAGACGAAGATAAAGAAGGAGAGGGAAGGAAAGATAGACGATGATGAAAAAGTAAATAAAAGGGAAAAACAGAGATAAAATGAAGTTGGATTTAAAGACGAATAGACGAAGATAAAGAAGGAAAAGGAAAGGAGAGATAGACGATGATAAAAACGTGAATAAAAGGGAAAAAAGAGATAAAATGAAATTAGATTTAAAAACGAATAGACGAAGATAAAGAAGGACAAGGAAAGGGAAAGATAGACGATGATAAAAACGTAAATAAAAGGGAGAAAGAGATAAAATGAAATTGAATTTAAAGTCGAAACGAGTGACTCGGACATGTCGTGTTATTTGTCATGAGTAGGTCGTCTCTCTTCGGTCCTCCTGCTTCTTCTTCTCTCTCTCTCTTCCTCTCTTTCCTCCTCCTCCTTCTTCTTCTTCCTCTTCCGTTTCCTTTCTCCGACTCCTTCTCCTTCTTCTTCCTCTTTCGTTTCTCTTTTTCCGACTCCTCCTCCATTTTCATTTCCTTCCCCTTCTACCTCCTTCCTCTTATTCTTTGTTTCCCTTCGACATTTCCTGTCTTCCTCCTCCTCCCTCTTCCTCTTCCTTTTCCCTCAGTCCTCCCTCTTCCTCCTCAAGCCTCTCCTATTCCTCCCCTTCCCTTTCTACTTTTCCCCCTCCACTTTTCTCCTTCTCCTCCTCCTTCTCCTTTCTCCTCCTCCTCTTCCCCCTCTCCCCTTCTCCTCCTCTTCCCTTTCCTCCCTCCTCCTCCTCCTCCTCCATCCCCCTGTTCCCCTCCCCCTCTTCCTTCTCTTCCTCTTACCCCTCCCCCTTTCTTCTTCTCCTACCTCTTTATTCCTACCTCCTCCTCCTCCTTTTCCCCCACCCCTTCCTCACCTCCCTCCTCTTCTTCTTCCCCCTCCCCCCCCTCCTACTCCTCCTCTTCCTCTTATTCTCCCTCCATCTTCTTCCTCTTCCCCCTCCCCTTTTCCTCCTCCTCTTCCCCCCACCCATTTTCCACCTCTTCTTCTTCCTCCTCGTCCTTCTCCTCCCCACCCCTTCTTCTTCCTCTTCCTCCTGTTCTTTCTTCTTCCTCTTCCTCCTCTCTCCCCCTCCTCCCTCTTCCTACTTCCCCCCCCTCCCCCTCCCCCTCCCCTCCGCCCATGCAGCCTCCCCGCCTCCCTCCAAATGCGCGTCTCGTTTTCTTTGGCTCAGCCCCGCCGCCGCCGCCGCTGTGCCCGGGGCGGGTGTGTGCGTGCGTGCGTGTGTGTATGTGTCCGTCTCTCTCTCCCTCTCTCCCTCTCTCTCTCTCTCTCTCTCTCTCTCGCCGCCTCCCTCCCTCCCCCCCTCTCTCTCTCGCTCGCTCGCTCCTCGGCCGGCCTCGCGAGCCTCAGTCGTGTCCAGGGCTCGGAGGCGAAAGTATCCGTCCCGCTCGC
This sequence comes from Penaeus vannamei, assembly GCF_042767895.1. Taxonomy (NCBI): domain Eukaryota; kingdom Metazoa; phylum Arthropoda; class Malacostraca; order Decapoda; family Penaeidae; genus Penaeus; species Penaeus vannamei. The sequence goes on from NC_091584.1 coordinate 28,088,547, forward strand.
CGCCGCCGCCGCCGCCGCCGCCCTCGCTCCGTGCTCGCGCCGCCGTCCTCGTCGTCCTCCGGCAGGCTTGGAGGTGCAGGTGTGAGGCGCGACCGCGGGATATCGTGTCCTCGAGGGCCACCCGACATATCCTCGTCGCTCGGATCGCTCTCAAGGACGAGTGAGTGTGAGAGGCTGAGAGTGCGAGTGTGAGTGAGTGTGCGGTGTGTCCAGTCTCCCCCCGACAGTTCTGGCCGAGGGAAGCGTCGGGGTGTCCTGTCAATACATCAAGGACGCCGCCCCGCTCGCCCGCCCTCCGACGGACTCCGACTCCGGGCGACGCCGCCGACGGGGCTCGACCGCCTCCCGACCTCGCTCGCCTTCCGCCCGCCGTGCCTCGCCCCGTCGGAGCCCGTCGGAGCCCGTCGGAGCCCCCGCACGAGGTGACACCCGCCCGCCCGCCCGCCGTCGCCGCCCCCCTCGCGATCGCGCGCGGGGAGGCTTCGGCCATCCATTCCGTATGCAAATGAGGCTTGTCGGGAGATGCGAGAGAAATGATTTCCACGCGAGAGGGAGAGAGGGAGGGAGGGGAGGAGGGGAAGGGGAGGGGTAGGGGCGTGGTGGGGGAGGGGGGGGAACCGCGGTAGCTCAGGGTGACAGGTGTCGGTCGCGAGAGGAGAACCGCTCCCTCGTATCGCGGATTTCGTCGCCGCTTCTCCTTTCCCTCCGATCATCCTCCTTCGCTTATTTTCCCCTCCGATCAATCGAAACTCGGATTAAGTCCTCCATTCTTCCAATCCATTCAATCCGTCCATTAAATCAACCTAATTCCTCACGTCAATCCCCAGTGCATTGAGAATTAACGCGTCGAGAGGAATAAACACCAGCAATACCACACAGCCTATTCATTTCAACATTTTTCCCTTAAAAAAAAAATCATAGGAACTGTGAAAGGAAAAAAAAAAAAAGACGTAGAGAATTATCGAAGAGATGCTAAAAGAGAGAAACTTGATTCTGAAATTCTCTTTGCTCCGAGTATTAGACAATCATAAAAATAGGCCTAAACTGTCAATAAAACTAGAATTGCCCTCTCGTAGGCCTATCAGAAGACACGCCCCTTGTAGAGAGAGAGAAAAAAAAATATATAGTGTCAGATACGAATAAGACGAATAAGTATATATATTCTTATAATCGTTTCTTTTCTCAATTTCTTCTTAGAAAGATAATTAAGAGAGACTCCGCAGAACACACAAGAATGAGTGAAAAAAGGAAATAAATAAAACAAACTAAAAAAAAAAGAACAAAAAAATTAATTACTCGAAACGAGAAACAGAACAGGAAAAAGAATAACAAGAATAAGAATAATAATAAGAAGAGGAACCAGCAACAGACAGACAGATCTTCATCTTCTTAAAGGTAAGTGTAATATACCCTCTTGTATTATCACGTGCGGGTATACTTGTTGATTTACGTGCGTGAGTGGGTCGGGTACGTGAGAAATAGAGACGAG
>NC_091584.1:28105453-28112953 GCF_042767895.1 Penaeus vannamei
TGACCCCTCCCCCAATAACCCCTGACCCCCAAACCCCCATAAACCCCTTGACCCCTTCCCCCAATATTTCCCTTGACCCCCTTCCCCCCAATATTTCCCTTGACCCCCTTCCCCCCAATATTTCCCTTGACCCCCTTCCCCCCAATATTTCCCTTGACCCCCTTCCCCCCAATATTTCCCTTGACCCCTTCCCCCAATATATCCCTTGACCCCCTTCCCCCCAATATTTCCCTTGACCCCCTTCCCCCAATATTTCCCTTGACCCCCTTTCCCCCCAATATTTCCCTTGACCCCCTTCCCCCCAATATTTCCCTTGACCCCCTTCCCCCCAATATTTCCCTTGACCCCCTTCCCCCCAATATTTCCCTTGACCCCCTTCCCCCCAATATTTCCCTTGACCCCCTTCCCCCCAATATTTCCCTTGACCCCCTTCCCCCCAATATTTCCCTTGACCCCCTTCCCCCCAATATTTCCCTTGACCCCCTTCCCCCCAATATTTCCCTTGACCCCCTTCCCCCCAATATTTCCCTTGACCCCCTTCCCCCCAATATTTCCCTTGACCCCATTCCCCCAATATTTCCCTTGACCCCATTCCCCCAATATATCCCTTGACCCCATTCCCCCCAATATTTCCCTTGACCCCCTTCCCCCCAATATTTCCCTTGACCCCCTTCCCCCCAATATTTCCCTTGACCCCTTCCCCCCAATATTTCCCTTGACCCCCTTCCCCCCAATATTTCCCTTGACCCCCTTCCCCCCAATATTTCCCTTTGACCCCATTCCCCCAATATTTCCCTTTGACCCCTTCCCCCCAATATTTCCCTTGACCCCCTTCCCCCCAATATATCCCTTGACCCCCTTCCCCCCAATATTTCCCTTGACCCCCTTCCCCCCAATATTTCCCTTTGACCCCTTCCCCCAATATTTCCCTTGACCCCCTTCCCCCCAATATTTCCCTTGACCCCTTCCCCCCAATATATCCCTTGACCCCCTTCCCCCCAATATTTCCCTTGACCCCCTTCCCCCCAATATTTCCCTTGACCCCCTTCCCCCCAATATATCCCTTGACCCCATTCCCCCCAATATTTCCCTTGACCCCCTTCCCCCCAATATTTCCCTTGACCCCCTTCCCCCCAATATTTCCCTTGACCCCCTTCCCCCCAATATTTCCCTTGACCCCCTTCCCCCAATATTTCCCTTGACCCCCTTCCCCCCAATATTTCCCTTGACCCCCTTCCCCCCAATATTTCCCTTGACCCCCTTCCCCCCAATATTTCCCTTGACCCCCTTCCCCCCAATATTTCCCTTGACCCCCTTCCCCCCAATATATCCCTTGACCCCATTCCCCCCAATATTTCCCTTGACCCCCTTCCCCCCAATATTTCCCTTGACCCCCTTCCCCCCAATATTTCCCTTGACCCCCTTCCCCCCAATATTTCCCTTGACCCCCTTCCCCCCAATATTTCCCTTGACCCCCTTCCCCCCAATATTTCCCTTGACCCCCTTCCCCCCAATATTTCCCTTGACCCCATTCCCCCCAATATATCCCTTGACCCCATTCCCCCCAATATTTCCCTTGACCCCCTTCCCCCCAATATTTCCCTTGACCCCCTTCCCCCCAATATTTCCCTTGACCCCCTTCCCCCCAATATTTCCCTTGACCCCATTCCCCCCAATATTTCCCTTGACCCCCTTCCCCCCAATATTTCCCTTGACCCCCTCCCCCCCAATATTTCCCTTGACCCCCTCCCCCCATAAACCCCTTGACCCCCTCCCCCCATATACCCTTTGACCCCCTCCCCCCATGAACCCCTTGACTCCCTCCCCCCATAAACCCCTTGACCCCCTCCCCCCATGAACCCCTTGACCCCCTCCCCCCATAAACCCCTTGACCCCCTCCCCCCATGAACCCCTTGACCCCCTCCCCCCATAAACCCCTTGACCCCCTCCCCCATGAACCCCTTGACCCCCTCCCCCCATAAACCCCTTGACCCCCTCCCCCCATAAACCCCTTGACCCCCTCCCCCCATAAACCCTTTGACCCCCTCCCCCCATTAACCGCTTGACCCCCTCCCCCCATAAACCCCTTGACCCCCTCCCCCCATGAACCCCTTGACCCCCTCCCCCCATGAACCCCTTGACCCCCCCCCATAAACCCCTTGACCCCCTCCCCCCATAAACCCCTTGACCCCCTCCCCCCATATACCCCTTGACCCCCTCCCCCCATATACCCCTCGACCCCCTCCCCCCATGAACCCCTTGACCCCCTCCCCCCATGAACCCCTTGACCCCCTCCCCCCATGAACCCCTCGACTCCCTCCCCCATGAACCCCTCGACCCCCTCCCCCCATAAACCCCTTGACCCCTTCTCCCCATAAACCCCTTGACCCCCTCCCCCCATGAACCCCTTGACCCCCTCCCCCCATAAACCCCTTGATCCCCTCCCCCCATAAACCCCTTGACCCCCTCCCCCCATAAACCCCTTGACCCCCTCCCCCCATAAACCCCTTGACCCCTTCCCCCCATAAACCCCTTGATCCCCTCCCCCCATGAACCCTTCGACCCCCTCCCCCCATAAACCCCTTGACCCCCTCCCCCCATAAACCCCTTGACCCCCTCCCCCCATAAACCCCTTGACCCCCTCCCCCCATAAACCCCTTGACCCCCTCCCACCATAAACCCCTTGACCCCTTCCCCCCATAAACCCCTTGACCCCCTCCCCCCATAAACCCCTTGACCCCCTCCCCCCATAAACCCCTTGACCCCCTCCCCCCATGAACCCCTCGACCCCCTCCCCCCATGAACCCCTCGACCCCCTCCCCCCACAAACCCCTCGACACCCGCCCCCCATGAACCCCTCGACCCCCTCCCCCCATGAACCCCTTGACCCCCTCCCCCCATGAACCCCTTGACCCCCTCCCCCCATGAACCTCTTGACCCCCTCCCCCCATAAACCCCTTGACCCCCTCCCCCCATAAACCCCTTGACCCCTCCCCCCATAAACCCCTCGACCCCCTCCCCCCATAAACCCCTTGACCCCCTCCCCCCATAAACCCCTCGACCCCCTCCCCCCATAAACCCCTTGACCCCCTCCCCCCATAAACCCCTTGACCCCCTCCCCCCATATACCCTTTGACCCCCTCCCCCCATGAACCCCTTGACCCCCTCCCCCCATGAACCCCTTGACCCCCTCCCCCCATAAACCCCTTGACCCCCTCCCCCCATATACCCTTTGACCCCCTCCCCCCATAAACCCCTTGACCCCCTCCCCCCATATACCCTTTGACCCCCTCCCCCCATGAACCCCTTGACCCCCTCCCCCCATGAACCCCTTGACCCCCTCCCCCCATAAACCCCTTGACCCCCTCCCCCCATATACCCTTTGACCCCCTCCCCCCATAAACCCCTTGACCCCCTCCCCCCATATACCCTTTGACCCCCTCCCCCCATGAACCCCTTGACCCCCTCCCCCCATGAACCCCTTGACCCCCTCCCCCCATGAACCCCTTGACCCCCTCCCCCCATAAACCCCTTGACCCCCTCCCCCCATATACCCTTTGACCCCCTCCCCCCATAAACCCCTTGACCCCCTCCCCCCATAAACCCCTTGACCCCCTCCCCCCATAAACCCCTTGACCCCCTCCCCCCATAAACCCCTTGACCCCCTCCCCCCATATACCCTTTGACCCCCTCCCCCCATATACCCTTTGACCCCCTCCCCCCATGAACCCCTTGACCCCCTCCCCCATAAACCCCTTGACCCTCTCCCCCATAAACCCCTTGACCCCCTCCCCCCATAAACCCCTCGACCCCCTCCCCCCATGAACCCCTTGACCCCCTCCCCCCATAAACCCCTCGACCCCCTCCCCCCATAAACCCCTTGACCCCCTCCCCCCATAAACCCCTTGACCCCCTCCCCCCATAAACCCCTTGACCCCCTCCCCCCATGAACCCCTTGACCCCCTCCCCCCATAAACCCCTTGACCCTCTCCCCCATAAACCCCTTGACCCCCTCCCCCCATAAACCCCTCGACCCCCTCCCCCCATGAACCCCTTGACCCCCTCCCCCCATAAACCCCTTGACCCCCTCCCCCCATATACCCCTTGACCCCCTCCCCCCATATACCCCTTGACCCCCTCCCCCCATAAACCCCTTGACCCCCTCCCCCCATGAACCCCTTGACCCCCTCCCCCCATGAACCCCTTGACCCCCTCCCCCCATGAACCCCTTGACCCCCTCCCCCCATGAACCCCTTGACCCCCTCCCCCATAAACCCCTTGACCCCCTCCCCCCATAAACCCCTTGACCCCCTCCCCCCATAAACCCCTTGACCCCTCCCCCCATATACCCCTTGACCCCCTCCCCCCATAAACCCCTTGACCCCCTCCCCCCATGAACCCCTTGACCCCCTCCCCCCATGAACCCCTTGACCCCCTCCCCCCATAAACCCCTTGACCCCCTCCCCCCATATACCCCTTGACCCCCTCCCCCCATAAACCCCTTGACCCCCTCCCCCCATATACCCCTTGACCCCCTCCCCCCATAAACCCCTTGACCCCCTCCCCCCATATACCCCTTGACCCCCTCCCCCCATATACCCCTTGACCCCCTCCCCCCATAAACCCCTTGACCCCCTCCCCCCATAAACCCCTTGACCCCCTCCCCCCATATACCCCTTGACCCCCTCCCCCCATATACCCCTTGACCCCCTCCCCCCATAAACCCCTTGACCCCCTCCCCCCATATACCCCTGGACCCCCTCCCCCCATGAACCCCTTGACCCCCTCCCCCCATGAACCCCTTGACCCCCTCCCCCCATAAACCCCTTGACCCCCTCCCCCCATAAACCCCTCGACCCCCTCCCCCCATAAACCCCTTGACCCCCTCCCCCCATATACCCCTTGACCCCCTCCCCCCATGAACCCCTTGACCCCCTCCCCCCATGAACCCCTTGACCCCCTCCCCCCATAAACCCCTTGACCCCCTCCCCCCATATACCCCTTGACCCCCTCCCCCCATATACCCTTTGACCCCCTCCCCCCATGAACCCCTTGACCCCCTCCCCCCATAAACCCCTTGACCCCCTCCCCCCATAAACCCCTTGACCCCCTCCCCTCCCGAGAAATGCATCCCCCCTGGCCCTGTGTAGTGGACGACGTCGCCAAATACGTTGTCTCGCTCCAGGAAGTACGAAAAGCTGAAATTTGCAGACTGATACGAATGGCTAAGAAAAAGGCATAACAAAACAAGAAAGTGTATGAGGAAGATAAAGTGAATAAATCACCAGCGTGTTTATCCCTCATTCTGTCAATCTTTTATGGCTGTCTACCCTTTTCAATTTTTAAACTGAAATGCGAATTCGAAAAGGCAAAAGCAGCGAGCGGAGCGTACTATTTAAGCATAAAACAGGATGAAAAATATATCAACTTACCAATGGCTTTTATGATTCGATGTCGTTAAAGATTTATTCACACAATAGATATATTTTATGGATAACGTTGATGTGTCTTTTTTGTGGCGATTCCCATGGTGTAATGCGAGTTCGTAGTCCCTGCAAATAGATGGTGGTTTCAATAAGCTCTAATGAATGTCATTCGCTTAATGGAAATATTAACAAAATGGGAGACAGAGTATCTAGCGTTGCGCAAAAGGAAATCGATGTAGAATTCAGTTACTGGTATCTCATGCACCATCAATGGCACCGCTGTAGCCACGATGTGTCTGTGACAAAGGACCCTTAACAATGTGAGGGAAGGTCCCGAGACTGTGATAATTAGTAGAAGGACGTGAATGTGATGATTTATGACTAATCCTTATACAGCGTCGGAGGTCAACCAGGGAGTAGTCATTCTGGTTAAACAGTGAATGGAAACTTTGGATGCAAGAAGGCATACTGTGGCGAAACAACCTGAAAGGGTCATGCGTACCTGAACGCCGGCCACAGCGCTGTTAAAGATGCAGTTTATTATTATTATTATTAAAAAAAAAAAAAAAAAAAAAAAAAAAAAAAAAAAAATTATATATATATATATATATATATATATATATATATATATATATATATATATATATATATATATATATATATATATATAGAAAGAACATCCAGAGCTGGGTCGTTGTCCCCGGTCTCGGTAAAACACAGAGGGAAGATATGCAAAAGGTGCATCATTGAATTATTCATTCAGATTCGTGCCTCTTCTTCGTTTCATGCGACCCCATTATTTATGTTTTCCCTGTATTCCGTCACTGTATCAGGTATTGCCGTTTGTTATTCAGTCTTGCTGATCGCGTTTCCAACAATTTACGGACGTTCCGAAACCGTTGTAGGCCAGTGCAGACATTATCGAAATATGGAGCGTGATGTAGCATTTGAGGTCAGTTTTAAAATCAATTGTTTTATATCTTATCACACTGTGCATAAAAAACTCCATATTGCTAAACAAAAATAAAAAGAAGCAAATGGGGAGATGTAAATTTTATATATGTACCTTTCAGAAATGTTATTCCTCACACACACACAGCCATACACATCAACATACAATATACACATTTACATCTTCGTATATATGTGCGTGTGATCGCATGTAAACGCATATATACTATATTTCGGGAGACGATTTCACACTCAGGGGCGTTGTGAGGCATCGGTGATTAGGCCGTGCACTTTTCAGGGAGGTTTTAGTTGAGATTTCCAGAGGTGAAAGTGGCTGAAGCAACTCCTCTCTGCCAAGATGCCGAGGAAGAAAGCAGGTGGATGGAGCCTGTCCTCCCGGCCCTCGCGTGTTAGGTCGTCTGCAGGAGGATCTCTCTTCAGTCTCCTGTGGTTCTGTAGTGCTTTGCACACGTTTTAGGTCTTCCACTTTGGGATCTCATAGTCTAATGAACACTCGCTCCTTGTCCATTTCTGGCGGAACAACTCGCTTTTGAGATTCATACAGAAGAATATTTTTATGCTAATGTGTGCTGTGTGAAGGATTTTTTGTGACAAAATATGAAGAAAGTTAGAACGGGCATAAATTTTGAATGACTAACATTCTTAACTTCCTATTTCCAACCTCTCTTTCTCTCTCTCCCTCTCCCTCCCTTCATATCTCTCTCTCTACCCTCACTTTCTCTCTCTCTCCTTTCCTCTCTCCCTTTCACCCTTCCCTCCCCCTCCCCTCTCTCTCTCTCCTTCCCTCCCTCCCCCCCCCTCTCTCTCTTTCTCTCCCTCTCCCACTCTTCCTGTCTCTGCCTCTCCCTCCCTCTTTCTCTCTTTCCCTCTCTCTCTCTATCTTTCTCTCTGTCTCTCTCCCTCTCCCTCTTTCCCTCCCCATTTCTCTCTCTCCCTCCCTCTTTCTCTCTCTCCCTCACCATTCCTCTCTCTTTCCCTCTCCCCCTGTCTCTTCCTCTCTCTCTCTCTCTCTGTCTCTTCATGTAAAGTCGTTTATCTGCATTGACGGGTATCACTAGTTATCAGAAGAACCGTAAGGATCATAAGAAATGCGGTAAAAAAC
>NC_091584.1:28117953-28125453 GCF_042767895.1 Penaeus vannamei
AAGTAGACAATGGCATGACAAGATCTAAATTTCATATTATATTTTATGCACCATACATTTTCTTCCTCGATGTTACTTAATATATGCGTGTATGAGTAATAGTATGCGCATTTGTCTATATGTGTGTATCTATCGGTGATAATATTAACCTTTCGAAATTGTTGGTCAGTATTCTGGGGAAAATCATAAAACATAAACAAATATATATTTCTTTCAATTTTTCTCCCTCGGCATGACTTTTGTAAGATTTGTTGTGAAATAATATCTGGTCTGTATGAACACCACCACCCAGGGTTTTGGGCTTGAAAGTAACCCGAAAAAACTTCCAAAATGATATCATAAAAGCCAAAATGTGCGCAGCATAATTTTGCAGTTAATTAGGCCTGTTGGGAGACGACTTTCCCCTGTTGTGTGCTTCCTGAGTACCTGGTGCATAATCAAACTCAAAGTATTGGCTGTATCTGTAGCATCCTTAACTGCAATTTCTTGAAATTCTTTGAATTTTTTGCATTCACAATTCAAGTAATTTTGAGTCTTGAGCTCCACGCAGGTGAGCCAATCTGTCCATTCAGATCAACACACATGTGCCACCCATCACTCAATACATCATTTAAGGATATAACGAATCGCATGTAAAAAAGGTTATACAGAATAGTAAAATGTATATTTTTAGGTGCAAAAGCGTAAACAAAACGTAATACAACTGACACAAAGCAGCATTGATATTAGTGATAACCATTGGTTTGAATTTCTTATTGTGACATTCATCATTAACCTTACACGAGACTGTGTAGTTTTATTTTTAAAAAATATGAAACAAGATTTTACAAGAATACTAAATATTATACGTGTTTTTGAGATTTATCAGACTGCAGCTAGAGGAGTATATTTTTTTGAAGGTCAGAGTCACAGCCAGAGCAATGCATTCGAACTTGCGTACATTTTGATAGGCAGCAAGTGATCCTTTGCATAAAGTTCCATAAATACTAAAATATATGTTTCTTATTGCTTTTCTATGTACATGATATCAGTAATATATGAATGACAATAATAATACCAATAATAACAATACCAACAGTAATTAAAAATAATAGTAACAATACTACTACTGATAATAATAACTATTATTATTATTATCATTATCATTATTACGATTATCATATTATTGTTATCATTATAACTATAGTAGTGTCCCGCATCCTTGGTACAGCGATGCAGGTAATGCAACTAAAGAGATCGACCACAACCTCGTTAGCACTCGTTGGACGATCCTCCAGAACTGCAGGGTGTATAGGAGTGCTGAGTTCTGAGGTCCTGACCATAGATTAGTTGTGTCTACCCTCCGAGTCCACTTCAAACTTTCTCATCGAGCTCAGGGAGGCGTTCGATACGGTGCATCGGGATTCACGCCAACAAGGACTATTGGACTAATAGGAGGTCTGTATATTGGTACTGAAAGTGCTGTAAAGTGGGGGGGGGGAGTCTGTCAAGCTTCTTTCCTGTTAGTTCAAGAGTGAGGGAAGGCTGTGTCATTGCACCAACACTTTTTAACTCTTGCATGGACTGGATACTGGGCATTTACTTCCAAAGTCATTGTGGAGCAACTTTGGCCTATATCAAGGTTACTGCCTTTGACTTTACTAACGATGTTGCTATTCTCAGTCCTTGGAAATCCTTGTGGTAGTTCTATATGCATTTAGCAATAAAGTGAAGCCCCTGAGTCCAGAAGTCTCTTGGACCAAGACCAAGATCTAGGACATAAAGGACCTACTAGGAGAACCTGTTTGGTCGGTCCGTGCTTGCGACGAGGACAATGAAGTCACAGAGAGGTTTACATACCTTGGTAGAGTAGTTCAAACCTCTGGGCTGTCAGACCAGAAAGTCAACAGACGGATTGGCCTGGCAGCAGGGGTCATGAACTCTCTCGATAAGAGTATTTGGAGATGCTGGTACCTGTGCAGAAGGACCAAGGTGTCTGAGAATGGGCATTCAATATATGAAATATATGAAACAAACAGGTGTACTTGATTATGTAGTGTAAAGAAATTTAATCGTATCATTTTGGTACGGTAATAAATACAAGTAGAGTACTGAAGTTTCTGTTGAGACCAATATTTTATCATAAAATGTAAATGAGTGTTCACCAATATAATTCTAACGTTTCTTCGTAATAATATTTACGTTCTCGAAGGGTTTAGATGTATTATTAATATTTTAATTAAATGAAATATTCATATTTCAGCTTGAACTGATTTACTTGAAGTATTTTTATTTGTAGATCAAACGATGTTGCTTGCGATCCCTGGCATCTCTGTGCTCTTTTAATGAACTGTTCGTAAAGTCACCGTCTGTTCACCAATTTATTAACGGTTCTTTTGGGTTGAAATACCGTTCTCGGTTGTTTTCCATTCTGAACAGAAAGAGAACGCCTGTCCATCTGCATCTTTTTTCATTATTCATTTCAAACCAAACCAAACTTATTATATTCCTTCAAAAAATAACATTAAATTTGTCTAAATGTTATTACTGACCTGAAATTTGCTCTCGCTCAAATCTCACTCCCTGATACAGTTCGATGCACTCCAGCCAGCCAAACAGAGCGCAATATTTTCCAGATATGTTTCACGTACTCATATAGAATTTATATTTTCATTAATTACGAATCGCATCGTGTTTCTCGATACAAAATTCTATTCTAAAGCTGCATAAAATGTTTCTGTGTCTTTTTAACAGTACAGAATAGACTGTACGTTGATTTGTTGATATGATTGAGTCAATAAGACAAGTAAAACACCTCTCATCATGGGAATTATTTAGTCGTCTAATCTGAACATGGAGACCACTCCACGGTAATCGAAATGGTCAACGAGCCGTTGGCGGGTCATGAGGAGTCGTAGAGGAATTGTAGTTGAATATTCAGAGTTGATGTTGGTAAGTCGTAGAGGAACGACATATGAATCACCTGGAAAAGCAAATATGAATCGCAGATGAATCATGGAGAAATCACAAAGGCATTGGCGATGCAGTGGAAGCTCTTCGTTAAGGAATGCAAAAAGAATCGCAGACAAATCAAATTGAAGGTAAATGAAACAATGATTTTTGTAAGAGAATCGTAGTTAAACTGTAAAAATTAAAAAGCGTCATTGACGACTGACAGGCAAATCCCTTGTGATTCGTAAATGATAGGTTGTATCTACAGAAGAGAATCGTCCGGCCACAAACCGCATGACAAATTCATAACCAATAATTGATATTTTATTATTTAATGACCGACACGTTTTCTTATTTAACGAATGGCCGCGAGATGTCTAGATGGCTTCCGACGCGTCGATAAAGGTGATTCCGGTGAGGATGGAACCCGATGTGAACGAAGGATAAAACGCGGACTGTGAGCCTTCAATAACATCGGACGGACGCTCTTCCTTGTAAAAATAAGGATGGAAATAGAAGGTAACATTTAGTTTTAAGAAGTGTATAATAAAATTAAGTAAAGAGTAGTGTGTGTCGTCGATACTGTTAAAAGAACTATAATGTAAATTCTCATCACATACAATATGTACCACATTCGTCATGAAAAATTATTGCAAGAGGAATAATAGCAATAAATTCGTCTTGCACAGTCCAAACAGCAGTCCACACTAGCAGTAAATACAAAACAAATGAGCCATTTTTGAAGAGCACCGTCGCCGTTCCCTCTTTACATAGAGAGACGAAGAGCGCCATCCGCCGCTCCCTCCAGACAAAGGGAAAAGCGTCCTCGCCTCCCCTCTCCCCCACGCCCCCCCCCTCTCAGAAATACTGAATAAATAAAGATCGTGTTCCTAACAGACACTCTCCCCGTGACGGACAAGAGCAAACAATCCAAGCCCTCAGCGCCAGGGATCAGGTTGGCACCGGCCTCCAGGAATATACAAAGCAGTCTTATCTCTCTCACGCAGGGACGGAGCGCCCCCCCCCCCGCCCCTCCAAGAGCCATTTCATTATTCATCCATCGAGGTTGCGATCTTCAGGTCTCTTACCAATACAAATCTTCTTTCTTTTTCTATCCGCTATTTCTAATTCTTATATCTTGTTCATTTTCTTCTGTTTTATTTGTGCTTCTTTTCTTATTGTTATTCTTCGCATTTCTTTTTTTTTTCTTCTACTGCTGCTCATATTCCTTTTCTCAATTCCTACTCCTCATTTTATCTTTATCTGATAGTCTGTCCGTCTGTTTGTGTGTTTATCTTCGTAGTCAAATGAAAAATCAAAGAACTGACAGTTGGTTCTGAAATTATTTATCCTCAAGTAAGCAGTCAGTTAAATTCGTAAGAAAACGTCTTCAGAGGAACTTGTCTCCCCCAAGGCTCGATATTAGGCCCGATCTTTATTCACTGTGCATTATCGATCCATCGACCATTGTAAACAATTGTCTCCCTGTTCAATATGCCAATGACTCTCGGTTTCTTGATGCTGTCCTTCCAGTTTGAATGAACTGTTAAGAATTTCTGACAGATTCCTGTCTTTTTTTATGCATTACAGGCACTAACACATGATCACTAGAATTATCCACTTGTGCGTGAATCGGACTCTATCTGAATAGAGCTCACTCGCAATGGATAGGATATTGTAAAGCTTCAAGCAATACTTCTACTTATATGAGAGCGGATGTAACGAGAGAAAGAGAAATAAAAAGTATTTGGCTTAATATGAGCATTTGAATTTTCCATAGCCTTCCGAAGCGAAGAGTAGTGTGTATAAACAAATTCGAACAGTAGTCCGGTAGTTCTCCGTTTGAAGCGTCCTTGAGGTTTTGCTTCCAATTAAAATTCATCCCGGCAAAGTAAGTACACTAATGCTTTCCTGCTGACATTTTTACATGAAATATAGGTGAAAACCCCCTTTTCAAAACTTTTAATTCAGAAAAAGTTTTGATGATCCCGTGTTAGGGTTTTTATTAGAATGCTTAAAATCCTGTTACGTTTCGAAAGGACAGCGAATGCCAAGCTGACAAACGATATTGATAACGCTGTAATCATCGCTTCGTGAACTTCATGCCACTGAATGGCATGTGTTGGGATCGGAACTAGGAAACAATTGGTGAAGGTTCGAATCTTATGAACAAGCCACAGTCAGGGCTGGCTGCTTTTCCGTAGCAGCATTTCTGCCGCTCTATAAACATTAGATGATAATGAAAACAGATATGAATAATAAAATTGAACCATACAATATCATAGACGGATGAATGTTAGATTACATTAACAGTGCGTAGGGTTAGCTTCTGATTATTAAAGGGTTCCCTGATTTATTTTCTTGTTGATTGCACTGCAAAAAGCAATATGCAATAAATACATCATTAAGCCAATAATGTAACATTCAACAATGTATTAGATGTATAACAAGAAAAAGCGACACTGAACCTGTAAACTTGATTCATCTTAAAAGTATATGGCTAATCATAGTGAGTGTGTTGCAGGGCTGAAGGTTTGTAGTCACTTTATGGTTCTGTGGCTCTGCCGTTGGCGATGGCCAGATGGGAAGCCAACCTGAAGTGACATCAAACCCTCTGTAGTCATAAAAGGTGACAAAAAGTAGTCTATGGAAAATTTTCCGTAGTTACGTCACCATCCCTCGATCGTCTTTTGTTTCTGTTTAGCAGACGAATTTCCGTAGAAATCCAGCCCTGGCCACAGCCAGGCATGCAAACCCGCCCACATCATCGGCGGTTAATTTAACGCTTACGGTATTTGCACTGTGCACCGATTTTTTATTGTTTGTACTCCAGTTTTTAATGATATGAACATTTGATTTTGTTTCTTCTACTCATGTACAGTTGTGGACACTTCCAACTGGTACATTACGAGTCTGGAGGTGACATTTTTTTTCTGGCTATACATGCATAGTATGTAGTAACGATGACTGTGATTGGTTGAAATAATTACACAAATATCTACGACAGGAAAAATCCGATTGAGGAAATCTTATCAAAATGTTATAACTATTAGAATTACAGAACTTATGAACAAAGACTGACTTTTTCTGCAACAGATGTCTCTGAAAAAACAAAATTTCATAGATTTGACATATGCACATAGGCAATGCTTGTCACATGCAGTGTAATGAATGAAACAGTAAGAATGTTTTTTCAGTAAGTATATTTATAGTTTAGATAATTATTGTGTTTAGAATATAAAAGTCAACCACACAGCTTGATGTGAAAAAATCTAAATGTATCCGATTCTCCGGCCTCGAAGTTTGTTGTCACACACACACATAATTACTACACCAGTTTCACGGTAACTGTACGAAGCCGAGAAATAACGCCCGAACTATTTTTAGACTCGGATGCCTTCCCAAGGAATGTCAAAGTGTTCCTCAACAGAAACAAGTACAATCGTGATTAGAGGGTTTGACAAGGCAATGCCCTCAGCAAATCCGACAGTCAAAATAGACCACATTAACGCTCAGTCTCTCCTTGGGCATTTTGATGTCATAGAAATGCTTATAACAGAGAGAGATCTCGACATATTATGTATTAGTGAAACTTGGCTTCACCAAGATATACCAAATGCATTTATTAATATTCCAAACTTCAATGTTTATAGATGCGACGCAGGACGTGGGGGAGGAGTTTGCTTATATGTACGTGATACATTTAAAACAAACGAGATATCCACTACAATTGCTAAGAGTGCAGATGTAGAGGTTATCTGGGTTAATGTACAATGTAATATGCTTCCGTCTTTCATTGTAAGCGCGATCTATAGGCATCCTCATGGTTCTTCTGAATCCTTTGATTATTTAGAAAAAGGTTTTAGAGAAATGTCATTGAAAAAATCTCTTTTCATACTTGGCGATCTAAATGATGACTTAAACAAGCCAAATTCTAAATTAACTAAGATAATTAACAAAAACAAATTTCAACAACTGGTAAACAAACCTACAAGAATCACAGAAAATACTTCGTCATTAATTGATGTAATTATAACAAACAGAGCTGAGATCGTCCTCCACGCAGACGTCATCACATGCCATGTTGCCGACCACGAACTCATAACGGTGACACTAGATATAAAGAAATCAAAACGACAAACAGTTACAAAAACCTTTCGAAAATTATCCAATTATGATTCTCAGTCATTATGCCAAATCATAATAACCAAAGAATCATCTAAAAATTTTGCAAACCGACAACGTAGATAAGCAGGTAGATGTTTTCACGGAAGTGATTAATGATAGTGTAAATGCCATCGCCCCCTTTGTTACGAAAATCATGAAACGTCCTCCGGCCCCATGGATTACCGGCGACATCAAGAGCCTTAACAGATAGAAATGATATGCATAACGCTCTCAAAAATAACAGACTCGACACGACACTCCAGGCTCACTATAAACAAAGAAAGAGAAATGTGAAATCGCTAATACAAGAAGCCAAAACTGATTATTTTAGAAATAGATTAACAAATTGTAAAAAAGATTCAGCTAAAACATGGAAGATTTTAAAGACACTTGTTCCAAACA
>NC_091584.1:28147953-28150453 GCF_042767895.1 Penaeus vannamei
AGAGAGAGACAGAGAGAGAGAGAGAGAGAGAGAAAAGAGAGAGAGAGAGAGAGAGAGAGAGAGAGAGAGAGAGATGGAGAGAATGGGAGAGAGAGACAGAGACAGAGGCAGAGACAGAGAGAGAGTGATTTTAAGATTCAGTTTTAGTTCCATTAGTTACAAGGGATATTCTTTATTGTGGCATAGTGTCTGTTTTATTTTGCTTCCACATCTTCCCCTGTGTGCAAGGAATGGCCGGGATTACCATTCACTGGCCGGGCGTGGGACTGAACGCAGGGCTGCAAGATTGCTAGTCCAACACGCTAACCGCTGCGCCAGCACAGCACAGAGAGAGAGAGAGGAACAGAGGGAAGGATATATATATATATATATATATATATATATATATATATATATATATATATATATATATATATATATATATATATATATATATATATATATATATATATATATATATATATATATATATAGAGAGAGAGAGAGAGAGAGAGAGAGAGAGAGAGAGAGAGAGAGAGAGAGAGAGAGAGAGAGAGAGGCTGAAACGGAAGTGAGAAGAGAGAGAGAGTGAGAAATGGATAGGCAGATAGAGAGAGAGAGGCGAAGAGAAGATATACACATATGGCTCGGTAAAAGACAGCGATAGATGCAAACGTGTGTATAAAGAAAGAAAGGGACTTGGATGTGGGCGGAGCAGGCGAACCCCGCCAACCATTCATGGCGGCAAACCAAAGTTTTTTTCGAACAATTTTCGTCCTGAGAACCCAAGACTGTTTGTAGTCCTATGAATATATATGCATATATATGTATATATATATATATATATATATATATATATATATATATATATATATATATATATAAATATATATATATACATATATATATATATACATATGTATATATA
Source organism: Penaeus vannamei (assembly GCF_042767895.1). Taxonomy (NCBI): domain Eukaryota; kingdom Metazoa; phylum Arthropoda; class Malacostraca; order Decapoda; family Penaeidae; genus Penaeus; species Penaeus vannamei. The sequence goes on from NC_091584.1 coordinate 28,148,861, forward strand.
TATGTATATATATACATATATATGTATATATATATACATATATATATATATATATATATATATATACATATATACATACACACATATACATATACATATATATATATATATATATATATATATATATATATATATATATACATGTATATATATATATATATATATATATATATATATATATATATATATATATATATATATATATATATATATATATATATATATATATATACCTGTTTATAGTTCTAGTTAGCTGCCGACTTCCTCGGCAGGGTGGTCAATAATGTGCCTCTTGCCCCCCCCCCCCTCTTTAACAACTTCCTGGATCCGACACTGAGAAAGGCTGGTGAAGCAAAGGCAAAAGTGAAGGAACAATATTTGACGGGAATGCAAAGAGAGCACAAACAATTAAAATGAACGACGTGTGTTAGCCAACTCACCCTAATACGTAAGCACAATTAAGCAAACACAAACAAAACGCAATCGTGTTCGTGAACACTGACACCTTCACAAGGCACAGAAATGAAGATTCTACCATCTTCACCCCAACAGAGCGGCCGCCACGCCACACAGACCACAGCATGAAACAGGCGAGCTCGAGGCTTCCAGCTGAGCGTGACCCGCAGTCCCCATGATGAAGCACAGAGCCCTGCGCCACGAGTCATCCTGCGCCTCGAGCCTTCCTGCGCCACGAGCCTTCCTGCGCCACGAGCCTTCCTGCGCCACGAGTCATCCTGCGCCTCGAGCCTTCCTGCGCCACGAGCCTTCCTGCGCCTCGAGCCTTCCTGCGCCACGAGTCATCCTGCGCCTCGAGCCTTCCTGCGCCACGAGCCTTCCTGCGCCTCGAGCCTTCCTGCGCCACGAGTCATCCTGCGCCACGAGCCTTCCTGCGCCACGAGCCTTCCTGCGCCACAAGTCATCCTGCGCCTCGAGCCTTCCTGCGCCACGAGTCATCCTGCGCCTCGAGCCTTCCTGCGCCACGAGCCTTCCTGCGCCACGAGTCTTCCTGCGCCACGAGCCTTCCTGCGCCACGAGTCATCCTGCGCCTCGAGCCTTCCTGCGCCACGAGTCATCCTGCGCCTCGAGCTTTCCTGCGCCACGAGTCATCCTGCGCCTCGAGCCTTCCTGCGCCACGAGCCTTCCTGCGCCTCGAGCCTTCCTGCGCCACGAGTCATCCTGCGCCTCGAGCCTTCCTGCGCCACGAGCCTTCCTGCGCTTCGAGCCTTCCTGCGCCACGAGTCATCCTGCGCCTCGAGCCTTCCTGCACCACGAGTCATCCTGCGCCACGAGCCTTCCTGCGCCTCGAGCCTTCCTGCGCCACGAGTCATCCTGCGCCTCGAGCCTTCCTGCGCCACGAGTCATCCTGCGCCTCGAGCTTTCCTGCGCCACGAGTCATCCTGCGCCTCGAGCCTTCCTGCGCCACGAGCCTTCCTGCGCCACGAGCCTTCCTGCGCCACGAGTCATCCTGCGCCTCGAGCCTTCCTGCGCCACGAGCCTTCCTGCGCCACGAGCCTTCCTGCGCCACGAGCCTTCCTGCGCCTCGAGCCTTCCTGCGCCACGAGCCTTCCTGCGCCACGAGCCTTCCTGCGCCAC
>NC_091584.1:28167953-28175453 GCF_042767895.1 Penaeus vannamei
TCAAGCTTGCTTCAATAGCTTCTCATAAAGATTACAGAATAGATTGTCTATCCCTATAGTAGGAACATCCTCACAAGTATTAAAGCGAAATGAAAATGGAAGCATCAATGGACCAGGAAATATTTTCAGTGAGTACTTAGACCGAATGCGATGGCAAGTGTGAAAAGGTCAGCCGAAGCCACTGGCAAAGCCAAACCCAGAGTGCCTAAGCCATTTCAGAAAGGGGCCGAGTGCCGGGGCGGCTGCTTAAGCGGCCTCCCCTACCCACGCGTCAGCCGAATGTCTAATATAGTTAAAATAAATGTGTGCATACTTATATTGTTTTGAAATCATATTCAATCCATTCTGAAAATATATCAACGGAATCCATACATACAGCAAAAGAAGGGTTCACTGTACCTATATCAAGTATTGATATAAAACGACAACAGAATACAACGGAATCTCTCTCACTCTAATATGCTGCATGCTTGTGCAGTAAACACATTGTCACGCCAGTCACACTTCACGCTATAAAACTTCGTACCTCAACCCTCACTCACTGCAGTGCACACGACACCATTTGTATCATTATCACAATATTATCATCAAGGGTATCATCAGTTTTTTCTGTTTTTATTGTTACTTTTATTATCACTTGTGTTAGTGTTGGTGGCACATAACTGTCCATATAAATGTTATTATTTCCGTTATTGCTAATGCAGCTGCTATTGTTGTTTACGTAACTGTTATTATAACACTGCTGTTATTTGTAGTATTCATGTTGATATTGATATCACGACCGTTCCTCTTGTTATATTACTGATCATTTTGTCGTTTTTGTTATTGTTACATCTGGTATTTCTTTATTATTATCCTTATTGGTGTTATCACTTTTGTTGTTATCACCGTTATTGTTGTATAGTTATCATTGTTATTACTGTTATTCTTACAGATGTTATCCTACTGGGACGGCTTTTTTAAAATTATTATTGCTCTTACGGTTGCCATTGATATTATTCTTTATATACTCGTATGACTTTTCTATTGTTGTTCCCACTGCTTTTATTATCGTTGTTATTTTAATTCTTGTTATTGCAGTTGTTATTGACATTGTAACAATTATGATTAGCGTTTCTTTATTATCCTTATTATTATAAGTTCTTTTGTGTAACTGTAAATACCGTAGTAGGTAACACTATCGTTATACATCACTGCTGTATTTTTATTACAGTTTACGTAACTGACTGTCATTAGTGTTGTTACTAGTGTTATTGTTGTAATCATTATGTTAGGCGTTGAGATTGTTATAGATGCAACTCCTGTGGAAGGGGAAAGAAAATATTTCTACTTAACACCTTTTATTTTACAAAAATACAAAATACTGATCGAGAAACATAACGGAGTGAACGATAGGAAGTGACTCGCGATGCCCGGTGGGCGCCGGGGCCGAAGGAGCAGAATCAGCTGCGGTGGGAGGCCTAAAGGCCGTGTCACACTAGCACTTTTTCCGTCGATTTCTGGGGTTCCGTCTGAATCTGAGAATTCCGCAAGGATCGTCTGCAAACGGAACGCCTCCCAGACCAAGACGGTTACGACCGTTTCCGTCTGACTAATTTCCATGTTGATCTTGTGCTAGTAATAAATTATGATGAGTGAATGTAAACATAAGCTAATTTTAGAACATTAGTATATACAATATACATCATATTAAAAAAAAAAAAACGTAATATGTATGAGAATGTTCGTGTGATTCCCAGTACCTCACTCCGATGGCGCCATGTTTGTTTGCATGATTTTCAAACGGAGTTCATTCGGACACGGAAAAAATTGACGAAAAATTGCTAGTGTGATAGGGACTTAAGGGCTGGCGTTCCTTTGTAGGCTCTTACATGCTGTATATGTGTATAGAATCATGTACACACACACACACATGTATAGTATATTCTGTATATATATATATATATATATATATATATATATATATATATATATATGTATATATATATAACATATATACATATATCTACATATATATGTAGATATATGTAAATATATGCATGTATATATATATATATATATATATATATATATATATATATATATATATATATATATATATATATGTATATACATGTCTGTGTGTATGTATGTATATATATATATATATATATATATATATATATATATATATATATATATATATATATATATTTATATATGATATACATGTGTGTGTGTGTATATATATATATATATATATATATATATATATATATATATATATATATATATATAGATATATATATATATATATATATATATATATACATATACATATATATATATATATATATATATATATATATGTATATATATATATATATATATCTATTTATGTATAAATAAACACACATACACACATACACACACACACACACACACATACATACACACACACACACACACACACACACACATACACACACACACATACACACACACACATATATATATATATGTTTATGTATATATATATATATATATATATATATATATATATATATATATATATATATATATATATACATACACAGACACACACACACACACACACACACACACACACACACACACACACACACACACACACACACACACACACACACACACACACACACACACACACACACACACACACACACGCATAAATGTCTGTATATGTATATATATATATATATATATATATATATATATATATATATATATATATATATATATATATATATATATAAATACATAAATGCATATAGATGTATATATATACATATGTATATATGCATATGTATATATACATATGTATATATGTATGTATATATATATATATATATATATATATATATATATATATATATACATTTATATATATGTATATATAAGTGTATATGTATACATATATACGATACAGATATTTCGGAAGCGTAGATCTAAGCAGAGACATTGACCTTTAGCGGTGGGAGCGAGTGGACAGGAGGAGGCAGACGGAAGCAAGGCATTGCGAGCCTTATAGAAGCAGAGAATAAAGACAGTGACACAGCGTGGGGCACAACTTCTAACCATGACTGGCAACATGTATATACTAAACAGATTTATGTACACAGATTATTGCTATAGAGTGACTTGCTTTGGGAATGTACAGACTACTGGTAAAATAAAGAATTGTCTTTATCTAGGTTTAAAAATGAATTGAAACCTTGTTCACCACAGACCGAAATCACTGTAAGGCTCAGGTCCCCGCTTGCCTCCCTGGTTAGTTTGCTCCGGGAAGCCCCGTGGGGGAAGCCCCGTGGAGGAAGCCCCGTAGGTGAAGCCCCGTGGGGGAAGCCCAATGGGGGAAGCCCCGTGGAGGAAGCCTCGACCAACACGGTGGACTTTCGAAACCAGATCTTCAGTGACCACTTTAACAAGTACACGACAATCATGCTGTTGATTAATGCATTCTTATAATCATCGCCTAAATTTCATTGCATTTTGATACTGGAGTCGCAATTGCTCGAAGGAAAGTGGAAGAAAGAAACTGTCCAGAGAAAGATGAATTTTGACGACTGTCTGAACCCAAGTCGTGCGTGTCAACGCCTGGCCCAAGGAAGGCCCCTTATCACCACCTCTTCCGCCTTGGGCGTGCAAGCCAGTCAAATTGATTCAATGAATAGATAACGGAATGAAAATAAAGATAAAGGAACATAGAGAGATCCCAAGTCCAGGCGGGCGGGCGCGGGGGGGCGTCCCCGTGCGCGCAGAGGCGGCCTCGGGACATCCGCTGTGGAAATTATGCTTTTCGAGTCTTAACTGCATTTTCTTTGTCTTCGTTTCTCTTTTTCTAGAATTCACTACCATTCAATTATTTAATTTTGTTCATTCGTCATGCGCGTCGGATTTCTTACTTTATCCTTTGATGATCCATTCCCTCGATCACACTCGCCGCCAAGGGAGCTGCAGCGGCATTAGGATCGCCTTCGCCATGCTTGGTCTCCCTTCACTGTAGCTCTTTTTTCGCCATGCAAAATACTCTCTTTTTCTCCCTCTCTCTTTTCCATTAACTATTACTTTCCGTTTTCTCTCACATATTTTCCCTTCACTTTTGCCTTCTCTCTTTATCAATCGATCTTTCCTTTTAACTTTTTTATCTTTTGAATTTACCTTTCCCAAACATCTTTTGAATATTTTTTTTCTTTCTTTTCATTTCTTCGACATAGTAATAAGTATTTTGGGTTGTAAATATATTTTCATTTAACACAAAAGTCTGAAAGCATTTTCCTTTTACAAATATATTTTTACCAACAATCAATTAAAAAAATGCTTATACAGTTTTCAATATTTCACAATTTTCTTCGTCAGAGCGGCAGTAAGTTCTTTTCATTTATAAATTTCCCGCAAATTTCCTTTTCCATGAACTTCAGTTTGCTCTTCCCGAGCGCTTCCGCCTCTAGAATGCGCGTTTCCACCCGACCGTCGGCACGCCCTTCCGAGGCCGATTCGGTCCCTCCGCCCGCCCTCGGCTGCGGCTCCTGCCATCACCCGTTCAACGCGCCCGAGAGCTTCCCACCGGCCGGGCCGTGTTCGTTCACGCGCATTCCGCGCCAAGACTCGTGCGAGCGGCCTGCGTTTCCGCCTCGTCGCTTCACCTGATTTCCTCGCGGGAAACAGCGGCCGTATCTCGCCGCGACAGCCGCCTCCGAGGGCCTCGCCGCGCGCTCTCCTTCCTCACTCAGGGAAGTTTACCTCCTGCCGGCGCCCTCACGGCGAGGCGCGCCCGTGGGCGCTCGCCACACCCTCACACGCGGTCGAGCCGTCGCTTTGATTAACGCTCGTGGAGGAGGCGGGGCAGAGGAAGGGTGTAGATGTGTGTCTAAGAGGGGTTATGTATATTTATATAAACACGCACGTATGTGTATACTTTGCATATGGCGTTGTATATACAGATGTGTGTGTGTGTGTGTGTTTGCGCGCGCGCGTGCGTGTGCTGATACATGAACACGAAGGAGACGAGAGGGAGCCTTGTGACTACACAGGAAGGCTTGTAATTCACAGCATGCAGTTCGCAACCGGACGAGCGCCTCGTCTCTCTCAACGTTGCCCGGACTCGCATCGCGCGTCGGGGATGACGTCACACTAATCAATCACATGACGTCACACTAATCAATCACATGACGTCACACCCAGTCATGTGCCGGTACAACCAATCACGTGACGTCACAGCCAGGCGCATCATGACGACGTTACACTTTGGTGACGGGGGCCTTCCGGACTTGGTGGTAGCTGTGGTACATGTAGTCGTCGGCCATGATGTGCCTGGTGGCCGCCAGGTGGTCGTCGGGCGGCCAGGGGGCCAGGGGGCCGGGGGGCCAGCCTCGCGCCAGCTTGTCTCTCGCTGCTCCTCGCCGGAACCTGGAGGGGCAGACACAGGCAGGGGTCAGGTATGGCAGTTATATGCAAACACACACACACACATGCCTATCTATAAATAGATATGTCTATAACTACGACTTTTAAGCTACATCTATTTTTTGCTCGTTATCTATCGCTCTCTCGGAAGGCCTGCATTGACGAAGCCGAGAGCCGAAAAATGTCCGAAACTGCCACGAGGAGCATTCACCGCCAGGTGAGTTAAGGAATGGGGTAACGTTTCACTGTTTCATTCTGTGATTCAGTGGATTCGAGGCTGAAACAAAACCCTCTGGAAATATCCTGATCCTAACCTCCGTCGCAGCCAGAGCGCTGCCCTTACCAACATTCTCCGCCATTTCCCCAAACTGCACAACCACGCCCGCCCGTGAGAAACGGCCGCAGCGCCGAATAATTCCCGAGAAATGGAGGCTCTGGCGGCGCCAAAAGTCCGAACAACATGGAGTTCGGGAATAAAATTGCATAGACATGGACAGTTGCAGAGAGGGGCCTCTGCAAGGAGCGGCGACGGCCCTCCGAGCGCACAAAGCGGGCAAATAATGATATGACCTACAACATGGCTGGGAAGTTGTGCAGCTCTTGGGAAATAGTTAGATTTTGGTAACTATATTCAATACATTTACCTTAAATGTCCTGTTGTAGTTACCTGCCCTTATTTCGTCTCGATCTAGCAACCCTACAAACAACACGTGACCCTCGTCTTTCACTTAGGTCATGACCTTTTCTATCCTTTCCCCAGTCGCCGAGGCAGCCTCTTCCTCCAGCTGACGATGTTCAAACTTGTTCCGGACACGTTTCCATGGAGATCAAAACAGGACTTTGAAGCGTACATCGGCACTCGGATTCACAGTGCATTGCCGAAGATAATGCCTTTGCCTTGCCGTTGTTGAAGAGCCAATTAGTATGGCTGGGGCTTTCCGGCAACTATACATTTTGGCAAAGCAACAGGATGTCTCCATTGTGTGTGTGTTTGCTTGTTTATCACATGTCAATATCTTTCATAACTGATAGTCGACATCCCTTCCACTTCATTTTATTGTGTGTAATTACATCACCGTAAAATACTCACTGGATTATCCTCCACACTGACGGACAAAAAAACAAATTTTCCAACTAGGTCAAATGATTTTTTCTGGCAAAAGCCCTGGATTTCAAATGAGTGAAACTGAGAGAAGTTTAACAGTCCTATGTTCTGCAAGACGTCGCCAGCCAGAGCCAGTGTAAACAAGCAGTGAGCTTCCTCGGGTCAACGCCAGAATTTGTTTGTGTCATATATTAAAAAACCATAAACCAACACTGTTATAACGCTCACTGTGAAAGCCACATGCCATTGCTACTAGAATAGCATAATCACAGAGAACTAGAACCTGGAGTTGAATTTTTTGGTGGTGTTAATTAGGACCAGTAATCCCCAGACCAGTACAGTGAAGACAAATGTTGCAGAACTGTGAAGATGAAACGAACGGAACAATGGAACTGTTTAAACCATGCAAATGCTAAGCACAAATAGTTTGTTCCAAGGCGCACTACGCTATGCCAGGGAGACGCCCGTCCCCGCAGGAGCAGGACCTATGATTCAACCAGTACTAACCCTTTCCTCGCGCCTGTGTGTTTCCTCGCAAGTGTTCTGTGACCGCAAATCCTTCTGCAGGACTCCTCTACAGCTACATAACTATCCTAAACGCGCCGTGTAGGGTGGTTATAAGCTTGGGGGAAGTGGAAGCAAGACAGCTTTATTCAACAAACTTCGCACGGGCTTGGCATCGAATGTTTAGAAGGGTTTGGTTGGAGACACGAGGGCCTTTCCCCGTGGCTCCATCTGCCTTGCGACAGAGGATGGAGTCGAGGGACGCCTGCGAGGCGCATAGCGACTCCCAGCAGACAGATCCTTGGGCCCTTACCTGCAGAGGGCGACCGACAGCGTGAGAAGCAGCACGGTCGAGACGGCGATGACCACGATGACGACGACGACCTGCAGCCCGTCCACGCACTGCAGTTCCCCGGGCGTAAGTCTGGCAAGAAAAGACTATTGAAAAGTCCTGCAAGGAGAGAACT
>NC_091584.1:28179860-28184860 GCF_042767895.1 Penaeus vannamei
TGTGTGTGTGTATGCGTGTGTGTGTGTGTGTATGCGTGTGTGTGTGCGTATGCGTGTGTTTGTTTGTGTATGTGTGTGTGTGTGTGTATGCGTGTGTGTGTGTGTGTGTGTATGCGTGTGTGTGTGTGTGTGTATGCGTGTGTGTGTGTGTGTGTGTATGCGTGTGTGTGTGTGTGTGGAGATCAAGAGAGAGAGAGAGGGGGGGGGGGGAGGAGCGGGAGCCAAGGCCTCACAGCCTTGCCTGCTTCCCTCGCATTGGCCTTGTTATAGTACAGTTATTAACAGGGGTATTGATTGTCTTTAAGCCACAGAGAGCGCCCCCTCCCCCTCCCCCGCCATCCACCTTGCCCTCTCCCCTCCCTCCTCTTTTCTCCTCCTCTCCGGCCATTCTTACTCTCTGCAAATAGCCTCCGACTCAAAAAGGCCAGCCATTGTTCGCAGGGTTTACACAGATATCTTTTGTCCGAGAAATTAATCAATTACTGACATTATTCCCCTTCCGGAGCGGATCGCAACACGTCTATGATTCATGGAAGGCCAAGAGGGGCGTCCGCCAGAAAAGAACACGGAAATAAAAAGGAAACATGAATGAAAAATAAATAAAACATAGAAGCATTATCAAGAGCACCGCGTCACCGGTACCAACACTATGGCCGATCATGAATTGCTTATGATTATTTACCGAAGTTTAATCTACGCTGACCAGCTGGAGCCACGATATTGGCGGCTATCAAAGCATCGCCGTCCCGTTCCCGTTGGCGCACCGGGAACGGCCAACAGATCACGTATATCCCTGCAAGATTCTCTCTCTCTCACAGCAACCCTCACGCTTTCTCTCCCTCTCCCTTACCCTCTCCCTTTCTCTCCCACTCTCCCTCACCTTCACCCTCTCCCTCTCCGCCTCGCTCCCAGTCAACACCAAGGCCAGAAGACCACTGTGACGGCGCCAGCTGAGTCGAAGGTACGCCTGCTTAAGCTTCGATACGTGTTATCTCTGACGCGCTCAACCACTCTCCCAAACACCTCTTGGCAGCGTACATGATCGTTGCGTTAGTATATAGTATTTGTAACTGTAAAGTGATGCAAGATCCAATAGCTATGTCGTTCAAGCTATGTCTGCGGATTTTTTTTTTTCAGATTTGCTGAATAAATAGATATGATAATCAAACAACAGAATTTGGTAGTTTTGATTTTTGTGACGGTCAGCCGTAGAATTGTGCAACTACACAAACTGAGAATTTAAGCGCAAGCAAATAACTGCAACAAACCGATTCCCGTCTCGAGTCCCTGCATTGCACAACGCGAGCGTGACCTGGCGAAAGGAGCCCGGAATGTTCGTCGACATCCTCGCCGACGTTCCTCGCGCTGAGGAAGGAAGGAGTTCCATTCTGAAGGCGCTGAGTCGAGAAGAGGGTTTCAGTCTTCTTATCATTATTACCGTTATTGTTTACACTTCATATCACAATTACAGTTATTCTCATTATCATAATTAGGTGCAATTTCCACACTTCCCTGCGATGTGGGTGTGATTGAATGTATATTGGGTGCTGTTCTTCCAGTTCTTCATAGCCACGAGTTGTTCTCAATTCAGGATCTCACCGCTGGGAACAAGAGGGTCAGGCCACACTAAGGGAGTAATGCATAATGGGTCATACCCGGGAGCTGTGCAGATTGGAAGTCGTCTGTTACTCTAGTCTATCAGCCAGTCAGCAAATGTACACTCGCTTTTGAGCAATGGCGGTCTGTGCTTATTAACAACTAGTATTGTGAGAACGTTCCTTTCTTCTTCCTTTCTGCCATTTCTGTGTGTGTATGTGTGTGTGTGTGTGTGTGTGTGTGCGTGTGTGTGTGTGCCTGTGTATGTGTGTGTCTGTGTGCCCGGGCGTGCATACATGTTTCTGTCAGGCAAGGTTTATTGGAAGTGTGGCCGTTAACTGCAACACAAAGAGATTAACGAGATTAACACTAAAAGGTTTTCACAAACCCGACGGCCTTTTTAGTCTGGGACGATAGCTTTGCGCCGCAGTCTCTCACAGCAATTACCGAGACGAGAGCAATGACACACGGAGGCCCGCACCAGCAAAATCCATATCGTGTTTTGCCGATCCGTTGCTCACTGCGCTAACATCTTTCCAACAGTTTTGGTCGCAACAAAAGGTGAGTCTAAGGCATGCTGTTGTTACGAGCATTGCTCAATAGCCCTGCATTTTCCAAGCTCTTCGGATAACTGTGATATTATTTTTTGTGATAGAGGTGACGCTGTTGATGACTGTTTGATCTGTTTATCAGCACTTTCCCTTTCAACCGGGTCTAAATATCTGGCTCCCTTTTGGGTTCTGAATCTACAGATCAAGGAATTTGTAAGGGCTTTCTGTCTGAGGAACCATCCGAACACTCGGCCGCAGGAATTCGCAACCATTCTATTAACATTATTATTATTATTTTTTTTTTTTTTGTCATGAGAAAGGTGCGCCGACACTATTGTAAAGGATATCCTAAATTCGCATCGCATTTACTGCTCAAATAGGTTGACGACAACTCATCGACCGCCAGCGGTAGCTGAGCCTTTGACATAAGAGGCGACGATTTTTTAGTCTGTGATTTGCAAAGGCTGTGGTTCTCGACGTGGTCTCCCGCTCTGTGGACGCACTTTACCCGTGTTTTGGAGAGGATAGGGAGGACATGAAAAAAGGTTATAGCAGAATGCTCCGCAAAATAGATAAAAATATAATAGTAACTCAACGGGCAGAGAACTTAGCTGTCCACGAGCTTTTGTTGCCGAGTGTACATCTCGTAGCAGGAGGAGTAACTCAGGCTTTCCCTTGCTGGAATCAGCCAGTGTTCCTTCAGGAGAAGGAACTAAGCCTCTTTAGCTGAGGTCTGGAAGCACTCAGCTGATTTTAGCTTTTTGCAACAACTTCATAAGCAAATGCAGTTCATGAGCTTTTACCTGTTAAATCTTCAGGTCGAACGAAATGAAACTGCGGCGCCCATGCCCTGGTCGGCCGACCCGCGTCGTCAACGCACGCCTCGCGATGCCCGCGCTCTGCCTTTCCCTCTTGGCGGCTCCGCCCATGAGTTTACAGTAAATAGCACTTATGATATTCTGTTGGATCAAAGTGCATAGCACTTTCACCGTTCAAAACAAACAAGAAAAGTAAACATGAAAGAAAAAAGAAAAGAAAATTAGAGCACGTAATACACCAAATTATGAAAAGGCGTTTTATCTTCGTCAGAGATACATACAATAGAGAGTTCAGTTCAGTTCAGGTCAGATTTGCGTCTAACTCTAGCCCGGCCAGTGTCAGCTATTTCTAGTTGACTCATGTTCTTTCTTTTAACTGTATGCTTAGTGTGGAAGCTGGATTGCAAGCAAGCGATCCAGCTGCTACGGCGTAAGCATGTGGCAAACCCTTTTTACCAGCCCGGCGGCTGTGGTGGAGGGTCTCTGTCTCAGAAATTGCGTGTGTTCGCAAATCTGTAGGTAATGTAACAGGGTGCCGTTAGGCTCCCCGCAGTGCACACATTGCCTGACAACCACGTCATCAAGAATTTGCCAAGCGCATGGGTAACCTAGTCTTCATCTATGCAGTATGACCTCGGTACCTCTTTTTATAGTTGGAGGAAGGGCCAGTGGCTCATAGCCTGTAGCCTTTGAGTACCACTTGGCTGAGAGCGAATTTGTGGCATTTTCCCCGTGCGTCTGCCAGAGAACTGCAAGCGCTGTAGGTTTAGAACTTTGCCTCAGTCTATACATTGGAAAAAATACATAGCGTATTTATAATACATGCATAATTGCTGCCGCGATCTTGGATAGTTTGGATCTGCCTGATGCGGTGTTTATATGCTCTGTCGCGATACATGCAGCTTCCATGACCTTCCTTTTATATTTGTTTAATCCTTCATGGATTAATTCAGCTTCCTTCCATGACCCACCATGACGTTGGAAGTCCTGCGGTGACGGACGTCGTCTCGATGTTCGTTAATCCTGGTGTTGAAGCCGGCTCGTTTCTCGTTTCCTTATCGCAAGCGTATGCGATAAACTGCACTGGGGGCTGCTGTACGGCTGCCCTCTGTCTCGCTTTATGTCGTTATTATAAATATGGTATGTATTTTCTATAATGTATTATTCTGACGGAGATATAATCGAAGGCCATCAAATACATCTCTTGTAGAGTTAACATATTAATTTTCCTACATACCTTTCTACATTTGTCAACATGAATACGGTTCATATATATATATATATATATATATATATATATATATATATATATATATATATATATATACATATATATATATATAGATAGATAGATAGATAGATAGATAGATAGATACACATGCACATATACACATATACACATACACAAATACACACACATACACACACACACACACACACACACACATACACGCACACACACACACATATATATATGGTCTCGCAGTTTGTGTGTTCATCAAGCAATCTTCTTGATGTGCGTTCAATCCCGCGGATGGTAACCCAGGCCATTCCTTGCACACAAGGTGAAAAAAGAAAGAAAGAAAAAATATATATATGTACACACGCACACACATACACACACAGGGGATTATTTAGAAGCAAAATAATACAAAGAATATTCACTGTAGCAAATCAGATTAAAACTAAATCTTTCATTTTAAAAATCTTTATGTGTATATATATATATATGATAAATACATACATACATATATGTATGTATGTATATGTTGAGATCATTATTTATTCGACATTTAAAAAGATGGGTTGGTGATATTTTCAAAGCTGTACATTAGTTTACATATTTTTATATATCTAAAGGCATATCAATATAGAAAAATTTAGTGATATTACAAATAGAGTGAATTATAATCATATATAAATGGTTTGTTGTTTAAACGTTAACAATTCATTTGGGTGAAAGTTATAAGTTCACTATTTTAACGATTTCTCGTCAGACGAGTCCTGGCCTTCCTCTTGTGAACAGGTAACCTTA
>NC_091584.1:28192360-28194860 GCF_042767895.1 Penaeus vannamei
AAATAACATCACATAAGAGGCAGCGCGCAGGGTTACCAATTCACATTCCAAACCAAAGATTTTCAAAACTACCACCGTGTATGAAAATGATTTAAAATTGATGAGACACTGTATTGGCATTTCAATGATTATGAGCGAGTGCTGTTGTTGAGTGACTTGTCAGCTCTTCAGAAAGGTCAAAGGCGGAAAGCAATTAATTTGTGAATTACCTAAATCTAATTAAGATATTTGATATTTCAAAGATTCATACTTGTTTTTAACTCAAGGTGGACAATGTCTTCATACTTACCAAAGCAATTTATGCACCGGATACATGATACACACATACACATGCACACACGCACGCACATACAGACAAAGTGACAAACGCACGAGAGAGAGAGAGAGAGAGAGAGAGAGAGAGAGAGAGAGAGAGAGAGAGAGAGAGAGAGAGAGAGAGAGAGAGAGAGAGAGAGAGAGGAAAGAGAAAGAGAAAGAGAAAGAGAGAGAGAGAGAGAGTTTAAATATTTGTCAATTATAATCAATTGTAATCCAATCTAGTTTTAATTCCATTTGTTTTAGTGGATATTCTTTGCTGTGACATGGTGTCTGTTTGCTTGCTTCTAAATCACCCCCCTGTGCAGGGATTAGCCTGCGTTACCATCCAGTGGCAGCGCGCGGGATTGGTCGCGTGGTCAGCAATATTGCTCGACAGGAACGCTGCTAATGCACAACACAAAGAGAGTGAGAATTTGATGTAGAAAAAAAAACAGAGAAAGAGAGAGAGATGAGAGATGAGAGAGAGAGAGAGAGATGAGAGAAGAGAGAGAGAGAGAGAGAGAGAGAGATAGAGAGAGAGAGAAACAGAGAGAGAGAGAGAGAGAGAGAGAGAGGAAGAGAGAGAGAGAGAGAGAGAGAGAGAGAGAGAGAGAGAGAGAGAGAGGGGGGGGAAAGAAAGAGAAAGAGAGATAGAGTGTGTCAGAGAAAAGAGACAGAGAGAGAGGAGAGTTTGGTATAGAAAAAAAGCAGAGAGAGAGAGAGAGAGAGGGGGGGGGGGGAGAGCGAGAGAGAGAGAGAGACCAAGAGAGCGAGATAGCAAGGGAGTGAGCGAGAGAAAGAGAACGAGAGAGATAGCGAGAGAGTGAGAGAGAGATGTCCATGAATTTTGCGAAAAGGGTTTTTGTTATGAGAAAAAAGATATTCCATTTTTTTCGGTTGAGTAATTGAATTTGGGTAATGCCAATGACAAAGGAATTATATTTGGAATCTCTCTTTCTCTCTCTCTCTCTCTCTCTCTCTCTCTCTCTCTCTCTCTCTCTCTCTCTCTCTCTTTCTCTCTCTCTCTCTCTCTCTCTCTCCCTCTCTCTCACTCATTCTCCCTCCACCCCTTTCTCTCTCTCTCTCTCCTCTCTCACTTTCACCTTCTTCTTCTTCTTTCTTTCTTCTTCTTCTTTCTTCTTCTTCTCTTCTCTCTTTCTTTCTTTCTTTTTCTTCTTCTTTCTTCTTTCTTTCTTTCTTTCTTTCTTCTTTCTTCTCTCTCTCTCTCTCTCTCTCCCCCTCCCTCCCTCTCTTCCTTCCAAGGCGGGCCAACATCTGGTTCCTTCCCGGTGCTTCCCATCGGCAAGAATATTTACTTTTAGGTCTTTTCATGCTCTAATTCGAAGGAGACTGAGCTCATTTCTTAAAAGGAGAACGAGGGAATAAGAGATAAAACAGAGAATGTGAAATTGATAAAAGAAAGGGGAAGATATGAGCTGGGAAGTGAAAGCAGGACCTGGAGGAAATGGAAGATCCGGAGACAGAGAAAACAAGAAAAGAAAAGGGAAAGGGAAAGTAGAGTCGTTTGAGAAGAAAAAATTAAGAGAAGTTTGAGATCCTATCGATGCCCTCTTCAAAGGGAGAGTATCGATAGGAGACCGTGGAAGGGAAAGGACGAAGGAGGGAGTTGGAGGAGGGAGAGACTAGGCGGAAAGTATTAGGCAGCGTGCGAGTTCAGTCTTGCTATTGTGTGCTGCACCAGTCGCTAACCAACCCCCCCCCGCCCCTACCGTAGCAACATTTTCTTCTTGCTAAGGAGAAAATTACAGCTGCCACCTTGTCTCCTTTCTCTTACCCGCTCTCCCTTGTAGCCCATCCACTCTCTCTCCCTCTCCTCCACCTTTTCACAAACCCTCTACACTTTTTTCCCCATTCTTAACACTCTCCTCTCTCGTCTACCTCTCCCCCCCTCTCTTTCCATTCCCTTCTCTATCTCTTCATGTTCCTCCTCATCTCTGCTCACCCCTCGCCGTGTGCTCCTCTCGCTCACGCGGAAGAAAAAATCCTCACTCGACAAGCGCCTCCGGACCTCCAGCTTTGTCCTTCCTTTGTCCTTCCTTTCGGTTCTTCAATCTTCTCCCCTATTTTCTTTTGCTTTATTTCTTCCATAATTGCCATCGTAATCAAATATCCACTCTTATTTCCCCTTCTTCATTCTATCTGTTCACTCCCGCCCCAAATCTAGCCTTTCGACGATATCGCT
>NC_091584.1:28197360-28199860 GCF_042767895.1 Penaeus vannamei
CAGGGGGAATGGAACTGGACTGCCAGATGGCAGCCAGGACAGCATGCAGGCCCTGTGCCATAGGCTCACCCCCAGCCTTCAGCATTTCAGCAGGGATCTCGCATATGCCTGCAGCTCTCCCACCCTTCAGCCTAGAAGTCGCCTCCCAACCTCAGTCAGGGCAGGGGGCTCCGCACTGATGGATGGGTCAGGCACAGGGATTGCGACATCGCTTGCGTCCTAATTCACAGCTGGAGAGTCCACCTGATGCAGTTGCTCAAAATACTCACCCCAACGTTGGCTCACGAACCCCAGCAAGATTCGAGATGGTCCGAACATCCACCGAACGGACTGCCATCATCTGCCGGGACGGATTGCAGTTCAGATTTCGCAGGGCTTGGTGGGCAGGACGAAGGTTATTTATTAGGAAAAAGCCTTCTACCTCCTCAGATTATTATTGAACTGTTCCTTATTCCTTCTCAGCAAAGTCCGAGACCTGCGCACCAAGGAACGGCGCAAATCCCGATTGCGTTTCAGACGAGCCACGCGACATGCATCTGTGGCCTCGTGTCTCCGGCGAGATGAAATTCTGCCTTGTCCTCGGGCGTTCGCCAGTGGAGTCCTGCGCTTCAACGAGTATTACATGCTTGAAGGAATCCCATAGAGCGACAGGTTTTCAAGCACTGTTACCGCTCAGAGGTTGTTGTGGCGAACCCTCATGCGCTCCCTCTTCCCTCAATCTGTCCAGTTGAAACGCCCTGGAGTGGTCACTGGAGAGGGGGGGGGGATGTCAACAGAACCCGCCGGGTCAGAAGGATCCTCCAGTGCGTGCCAACAAGAATGTGATCGACCTCCTTGGCCACAATACGTTTCAGTATACCAAGTCCAGGTTGGAGCGCCGATATCAGGAGCCATAAATCCTCAATGTCGGGATCTAGCAAAGTCCCAAAGAAGATCAGGTCCCGAGCCATGCGGACTCACAGATATCCCACAGCCCGCTCGATCACAGCTGGGTGCCACATGGAAGGCACCCAGTACAATGCGAATGTTTCGCCGGTGGCATTTGTCTGCCATAGATGTGAGTTTGGCATAGAACGCCTCTTCTCTTCAAGTGTACAAACATTGGTAGGGGCTTACATAGCAATAAAAGACACAAAGCCAAAAGCACGCTTCATTCTCAATGCCACAATACGCTCGTCACCCGGAGAAATTCTCTTACCAAAGGATGAAGTCAGCTGCAGATGGCTATGGCTACAGCCTGGACACAGCGACCGTCGCCCCGGCAGTAATAGGCATACCCGCCCATACTGATCGTGCCGCTGCCAGGTCTCCTCACCCCCGGGAGGGCAGCCACCTCACCTCCCAGCCGCTCCAGTTCCCTCGGCAGCAAGGGTAATCTATGGGGCCTGCCGTAAAGACCGGAAGTTCCAAGCTCCTACTCGTTAGCTCGCCTGAGGGTAAACCTCGGGCAGTTGCTCCAGGTGGACGCCACCTCTGCCTCCTCGCCGACGCTGCCCCATATAAAAGAGGGCGGCAGGCTACGGGGCCCAGCGTTCGCCTGTAAAGTTCCCTTGCTCTTCGCCCTACAGGCCTCACAATGGGTTGGCGGCCGCCAGAGCGCAGGCGGGACGAGTAATTCCCTGGGTGGGGGGCAGTTCCCCTCTCCCCAGCATTTCCATTTATATTGGACATGAACAGTTAGTTGTATCTGCGGAGAGAACTGGCAAGGCCTGCCTCCTCCGCGCCGCCCATTTCCCCTAAGGGACTGAGGGGCAGGAGTTGGTACAGAGCCAGGGCGTGTGCACACACCTGCTGCTCCGAGATCCCCTACAGTTAAGCAAGGTCTCGATGATGGAGAGGAATTGCACTGGCAGAAGAGGCTCATGCAGAGCTGCTCCCTTTTTGGCACTTGTCTCGCCAGCGCTGGCGGCCGGAAGCGAAGAGGCGTGCCAGCAAGCACCATTGGCTGGGCAACCACACCATGGCTTCACCTCATCCTGAGCATGAAGCACCCAAAAGGATAATGATAATGCTAACTGTAATAACGATAATGATTTGATAATTGCAATAGCAATTATGATATCAACAAATACTGTGATAGTGATGATGAGGAAAATGATAATAAAAATGACAGAAATAAAGATGACAAACACAAAAGGAGAGGATGATGATAATAACAAAGATGATAATGACAATATCCATATTGATATCAATAATAATGACAAAAAATAATATGATTATAGTGATAAAATCTATATCAATGATATGTTCATTACGATGATAACATTTATTTTATTACCTTATAATAATAATAATAATAATAATAATAATAATAATAATAATAATAATAATAATAATAATAAAAACAATAATGATTATGATGCAACCATAATGATTATAATAATGATGATATTCATAAAAAATAGCAGTAACTATGATGAAAATAATGATGAGAGAATAATATTAATACTAAGATTCATAACAGTAATGATAAAGTAACAATAACGGTAATGATAATAAT
>NC_091584.1:28227360-28234860 GCF_042767895.1 Penaeus vannamei
TAGATAATGATTGGTTAGCGTAAGCGGGCGGGTAGAGCGGGTCCGTTGCCAGCAGAAAAGCCCAGCTTGTGGTAGGTTCATGTATTTTGCAATTGAGCTTTTGCGTCTCTTTGTCTGTTTGTTAAGGTATCTGTCTGTCTGTCTGTTTCTCTTTTTCCTGTTTTAAGGAATGGTGTGTGTAAAACTGTTTTTCCATATGCATGTATGTTTTTTTCTTTCTTTTTTTTTTAGGGATAACGTCTAAAATTGGTGAAGCAAAATTATGTATAATGCCATATCATGACATACATCTCTCTAAAAGCCAGTACAAACGAGTCTCCCCCTCGCAGCATGGCCAGAGCAGCGCTCGTGACCCTCCTGGCGGTGGCGGTCGTGGCGGTGGCAGCGTTGGCGTCCACGGCGCAGGCGCAGCAGGCGCAGCAGAGCGGGACGGCCGTGCAGGAGGTGAGCGGAAGGCTGGCGCATCTTGTTGCTCTGTTATTTCGTAATGACTGGGTTAATTACGTGATTACGTAATATTATATTAATTATGTATATCATTGGTGCTGAGTATTGATATAAATCTATTTCTGGTTGACTGTACTCATGATAACAATGGTCATGCTCATGATAATTATAAGATTACTTCTTGTCATAATTGTAATGATGATATTAACGAATCAGCAGAAATATTTCCCATAATTGTTCTTGTTATTATTTACTTCTGTCATTACTCCTCGGAAGCGAGAGACACAAAACACGAACAGTAAATGCAAAAAGAAAAACACGGTGACAATAATCACTAACAGCCATCACAAAAAAACATCTTAACGCGAGTTGCCACAACACCACACTCACCACGCCCATTATTACAATCGCCACCATAGCATTCACCATCAATACATAGATGATAAAACAACACCGACAGAGAAACACCACACCTGTCACCATCAGGAACCGAGGCACCTTATCCGCCTCCACCACCATCACCATCACCACCGCTACCACAGTTACTCTCATTCACCGCCATAGTCACTGCATCTTCCACCAACACCAGTACAATAAAAATACAGATAACAATATTGATAATCATAATAATAATCATAATAACAATGACAGTAATAATAATAATAATAATAATAATAATAATAATAATAATAATAATAATAATAATAATGATGATAATGATTATTATAATAATGATAATGATAAAAAATGATAGTAATAATAATAACAATGACAATGATAATAATGATATAGGTACAGTAGTAGTATTGATAATAATGATATAATAGTAATAGGCTGAGACCACTAATCCAATTCGAATAAAGCCATCGCCCCCCAAGCGAACCCCCCCCCCCACCACACAACCAAACACCCCCCCCCTCCCCCCTGCTCCCTCTCCCACACCAAAATCAACCTACCCCCCTCTCTCCCTACTCCCTCCCCAACAACATCAGCCAGAGATGAACCCTCCCCCCGCCACCCTCCTGCTCCAACCCCTCAACCAAACCGACAGAAGAACTAACCCTCCTTCCCCTCATCCTACAACACTGCATCCAAGACAGAGCCTCCTCCCCTCCTCAACCGCCAACCAAAACAACCAAAAAAACTGGCATCACCCCCTCCCTCTCCCACAAGAGCCCCAACCCCACCTAATCAAGAGCAACTCAGACTCCTATCCCCCAACCAAATACAAAGCAACCCATGATCTGCCCCCCCTCCCCCTCCACAGCAACCAACCAAACGCCCAACCAAAGTCTTACTCCCTCCTCTCCCAACCAAACGCCCCCCCAAAACAACCTAAAAGACAACCCAGAAGTCTAACCCCTAAAACCCTCCAACAACCCAGTAGTCCTCCAACCCCTCCTCCCCCAACCCCTCCTCCCAACCCCCTCCTCCCCCAACCCAAATCCTCTAACCCTTCTCCCCCCCCCCCCGACCCCCGGCCTCCTGGAGCGCATCATGACCAACTACGTGTACCCGCTGCGCGACATGGACTGGCGCACCATGGTCAGGAACGCCCTCGAGAACATGATGAACTACATCGCCCCCGACGCCAAGGAGCCCAAGATCGGAGGGGTGAGTGGCGGAGGGAAGGGAGGGACTGGAGGGAAGGGAGGGACTGGAGGGAAGGGAGGGACTGGAGGGAAGGGAAGGACTGGAGGGAAGGGGGGCAGTGGAGGGAAGGGAGGGAGTGAAGGGAAGGGGGCAGAGGGAAGGGAGGAGCAGTGAGGGAAGGGGAGGGTGAGGGGTCGGGTAGAGGGTGCAACGAATGAAGGAAGGAGAAAAGGGGAGGAATGAAGATTGAAGAAGAGGCGAAGACAGGAAAGGGGGAAGGGGAAGAGCGGGTGGAGACACGGCAGACGGGAGTGGGAGAATGGAGTGAAAGGTGGAGGATGGAAGAGAGCGAGAGGAAGGTGGAGGGAGGAGAGAAGGGAAGGAGAGGAGGACAGTGGATAGGGTGGAGAGAGGATGGCTGGTAGAGACTGGTGGGTGGATGGAAGAATGGAAAGGGATTAGGAGGGCAGAGGAAGGGTGGAGAATGGAGGGAGAGAGGTAGGAAGGATGAGGGACAAGGGAAATGGAGGGAGAGAAATGGGGGGGGAGGAGGGAGAGAGAACTGAGATAAAGAGACGAAAAAGAAGAGGGAGGGTAGCAAACCTTGGGAGAGAGGTAGGAGAGAAGAGAAAAACTGAGATATGTAGAATGGAAATGGGAAAAGGAAACTGGAGGAAGAGAGATAGGAGGGAAGAAGGATGGAAACTTTAGGAAGAGAAGTATAAATGAAGATAGAGATTGAAGAATGGAGAGAGAGATGGGAGAGAAGAGGGAATGCGGAAAATGGAGGGAAAGAGTTGAAAGTAGAGAGGAGGGAGAGGTGGAGAGAACGAGGTAAGGCGAGGGTGCCGGGTGGAGAGAAGGGGTGGAGAGTGCATGGGAGAATTATGAATAATGACTAGGAGGGAAGGGCAGAAGGCGGGGTGTGTGGAGGGAAAGAGAGGGAAACAGGAAAGGGAAGGAAGGGGGGACACGGGAGGGCGCACGTGTGTCTATATCAGTTATTCAGACTCATTGTGATATATCATTACATTTCTTGGTGCATTAGAATCTTCAAAAAGTATACTAATTGCTTTTCAAAGCTGATACTAAATGTACTGAATATAACTAAGATCATTTAAGGTAATATATACCAACAACAAGTATATTCTGACTCTGGTGGAGGAAGGTCTTTAAATCTAGGCTAATCTTACGACATGTTTTGGTTCATATAAATCGCATTGCAATAATTTGGGGTTTGCATGATCCGCATCTGGCAACACTTTTGTTTCTTAGTTCTTCCCATAAGCCGTAAGGTTGGCATTGGGAGCTTAATTGCAAGGATCTCACCCTTAAACCCTCTTATTCTTAAAGATTCTCTATGGGGAAAGGAAATCGCGAGTTGCCAGATGAGCAATAAACTCATTTTTTATTCGTATTTAAGAAAGCAACATCTGGCAACTCAATCCCCAAAATAAAACTGCAACTATCTGTCATAAAAACAGACGAAACGATAATAATGATAATAATGATTATAATGATATTAAGCTTCATCATCATAATAATGATTACCACAATAATGATAACAATGATGATGATAAGAGTATTAGTATGTTATGAAATTGGTATTAATAACAGATGATAAAACATATCGAATGATATGATAAGATGCCCTAATTTTTAAAAATATATTCATTTACTTTGGTTCCTGTAACATGTTTGTTTGCTCTTATTTCATTTTTCTTGCATTTCAATTTACGCGAATGATACTCTTATGATCTATTACATTAAGGCGATAAAATATATCACTCATTTAACCAATTTCTTCACATCTTAATAAACAGTTTCATGCAATAAGAATAGTAAGCACTTCTTCGCTAAGCGTCATCTCCCTCATTCCTCTTGTCTCCTCTTCAGCCATTTCTGGGCATGCGAGATCAGCGTATTTTCTGCTGCGTTTGGTAGCTGGTGCGACGCCTTCCTTTCTGAGAGAGAAATGGGTCGTAATTCAGGCTCGTTCTTTGTGGGAAAATGATTTCCTCTCTCGCACGAAAGTGAATTCAATTCTTTTCTATTTCGCGATGACTGTCTCTACCCGTCTGTCTGTCTGTATGTCTCTCTCTATGCATCTATTTATCTATCTATCCATGTCTCTCTCTCTGTCGTCTCTCTCTCTCTCTCTCTCTCTCTCTCCCTCTCTCTCTCTCTCTCTCTTTCTCTCTCTCTCTCTCTCTCTCTCTCTCTCTCTCTCTCTCTCTCTCTCTCTCTCTCTCTCTCTCTCTCTCTCTCTCTCTCTCTCTCTCTCTCTCTCTCTCTCTCTCTCTCTCTCTCTCTCTCTCTCTCTCTCTCTCTCTCTCTCTTTCTCCCTCTCTCTGTCGCTCTCGCTCTCTGTCGCTCTCTCTCTCTCTCTCTCTCTCTCTCTATGTCGCTCTCTCTTTCTCTCTCTCTCTCTCTGTCGTCTCTCACTCACTCACTCTCTCTCTCGTGTCTCTCTCTCTCTCTCTCTCTCTCTCTCTCTCTCTCTCTCTCTCTCTCTCTCTCTCTCTCTCTCTCTCTCTCCCTCCCTCCCTCCCTCCCTCCCTCCCCTCCCTCCCTCCCTCCGTCATTATGACTCACATGACACTTTTCTGCTTAACTCTCTTCTGGCATATACAACTGACACTGACAGAAGGCCCCCCTCCGTCGCAAGCATTTTCCTGTTTTCGAAATTCAGAATATACTGAAACACTCATCGCAGACATCGGTCATTCACTGGACATGTAATCGAAAATTTGTTCCCAAACTGCACCCTGTTTAGCGATCCCCTCAAGTCCCCAAAATGAAACACACACTACTTTGTTTTGAAACTACAACGATTTTATTTTGTTGAGCATTTGTTGTTTAAAGGTGTGTTTTTATTGTTATTCATAATAAGTGAACTTATTTATTATGAATTTTATTATTTTTATACTAAAACGATGTCGATCTCATTACTTCGATTTAACCATTGTTCAAAAATTTTGATTTTGATAGCTACAGAAATGTCGAAAGGGGATTAGTTTCATTCTTTTCCATTTTCATGTTGTCGCAAACAGCTTCTAACATGGAATTCCCGCTTGACTGTCGGAATCCCCGTGAGTGTGCACAGGCCTCGTT
Organism: Penaeus vannamei; assembly: GCF_042767895.1. Lineage (NCBI taxonomy): Eukaryota > Metazoa > Arthropoda > Malacostraca > Decapoda > Penaeidae > Penaeus > Penaeus vannamei. Next base: position 28,232,515 of record NC_091584.1, read on the forward strand.
AACATGTGTTCCCTCCCTTAGGCGCAGGACAGAGCAGCCATGGTCGTCCGAAAACTCCTCGGTCGGGCTGTGCACTACATGCATTCGGTCGTGGCTTAATGCGAGGCACCACCTTAACCCTGAGGCCAGCACTACCCTGACCACAGTTCACGGGCCACTGACGACCACCACTCCCTCTTAAACGACCCGCGAACTCATTGACCACAACCTACAGTCTACCTTGGAAGAATGGTCTCGAGTCTCTGCCAATGCTTTGTCAGTTGAAAGGATTCTCGGCGTGCTCCTGTCTGCACGACCTGGTGAGGAAGGAGATTACGGGTCGTCCTCCATCCACGACCTCGACAAGCATTAACGTTTACAATTGGCAACAGACAACCCACACAACACATCAAGAGCAAAAAGAGAAAAGGAAAATGAATGTTGTTACACGTCCCCCTCCCGCATTTCCACCAACGCAAACACAACACAAAGATGAAGCCTTCCTTGCACGACCCGATCTTTCGTCGCTCTCCCCTGGTCGAGGCTTGGGGTCTCGCTCACGGCACCTTATGCCTTATGCCTTATCCTATAGACCTCTGCCTAATCGTCTGCCTGTGGCCTTTGCTCGTTGTGTGCACATAGATAGGCTTGGCTTTTGGTTGGACCTTGTCGGGCGGATCTCTGTTTATATAAGCACTTGTTATTCTTGTTACTGTTAGATTTTGCTGTTGATGTTTTATCATTTATTTTAAGCTTTGTTGTATTCATTGAGATTATTCGTTACTGTTATCACTTGTTTATTCATTACCGCTATGCACATACCTCACCTATTTATATCCCTGGAATGCCTCATGCTCTTCCATTCCATCGAATCACAAGCAGCGTCACTTAACCACTTGATATCTCACCGACGGAAATCCGCCACTTTCACCCGGCACTTCCCTTAGCTGCCCCGAGCACGGAGGGAAGCGGGCGGCGACGCGGGGAATGTGGTCTCCTTCCTGGGCTTCCTCTTAGAGCAGCTCGACCTCTCGGAAGGTGAGGGAGAGACCAAGAGGAGAAGGAAGAGGAACCCTCACTCCGGAGCCTCGAACAGCCGCTCCCTCCCACGTTCGAACCCTGCAGAAGAAGCCGAGGCAGAACCTGCAAGGGAAGACAACAACAGCAGCAGCAACTTGGGGAAACTCTTCTTCAACGGCAACAGCAATGTGTCCTCGTCGGTCGCTGGGTATTCCTGGGCATACCTGAGCATGCTGGCGTTCTACTGTTGCCTCAGCATCTTCGGCGCCCTCCTGCCGCTCCACAAGATGGCCAGAGACGAGATCCTGGAGGCCACGGGGAGCGAAGGACCCCACCAGCCGCCCCACAACCACATCGAGACGGGGAATATCTTCCAGATCTAGAGGGAATGGCTCGCGAGAGAGACGACGGCAGGTAAAAATTGGGAATGGCTCGGGAGAGGGGGATAAAGGTAAAAATGCATGTACACGAATGCGCATCCATTTGTTTGTTCATTAGTTACAGTATGTGTGTGGGCCATGACAATATTCTGTGGTTATCTCGCTTTCTAGACCAACGGAAATGTTTTGTGATTAACCATATTTGCGCGATCAGTTTCTAATATTTAAGGACTCCATAAGCAATAGAATATAGACTGATATAATGTGTAATATTATGTTTAGCAGATAACATGCTCCTCCACAGAGAGAGAAAATCATTTAAACTAATGCTGAATAGAATATACGTAAACAAAAAGAGCCAAGACCCAGAATGATGTTCAAAGCATCACTAAATCTCTCTATATAAAGGGGAAGGTCAGAGGTCAAGGGTCAAGTTTTTTTTAGTGGCTGTGGCTTCTGTGGTCAACTCAGTTAACTGGTAAGTTTATGTCTAGTTACTAAGGTATTTATTGAGTTCTATTTATTTCTCCCTTTTTATATCTATGTTGTTTTGATAATAAATATGATACACATATAAATAGGAATTTTATTTCGCCACAGACCCTCTCGTACAATAATGCCGAATATACTAGTAAACAACAAAGAAACAAACAAGCTGACAAATCTACAAGTTTGTCTTCTACTTATATATATCTATAAATATCAACATATGTACTTGTAAGTGACACATACGTATGTGTATACATACATACACACAAACACACACACACACACACACACACACACACACACACACACACACACACACACACACACACACACACACACACACACACATATATATATATATATATATATAATGTATGTACATACATATATTTTTCTGTGTGTACACACACACACACATACACATATATGTGTGTGTGTGTGTGTGTTTATATGTATATATGTATGTATATATACACAT
>NC_091584.1:28244860-28249860 GCF_042767895.1 Penaeus vannamei
TAATAATGACAATAATAATGATAATAATGACAACAATGATGATAATGATAATAATTTTAATGGTAATGATAATTATCATAGTCATTATGATAATGATAATAATAATATTAAAAATGATAACAACAGCAACAATAACAACAACTTTAATGATGACAATAATTACAATGACAACGATAATGATAATAGTGGTAATCACAAAAATGAAAATCATATCAATATTAACAATGATAATGATAATGGAGGTGATTATAGTAGTAATAATAGTAGTTGCAGCAGTAGTAGTAATGATGATAATAATGATAATATCAACATTGGTAATAACAATAATGATATTGATGATAACATTGATAATGATTATATTAATAATGATGATCTTAACAACATTAATAATGGCAAGAATGATCATTGTTATAATGATAATAGCAATTGTGATGATAATGATAAGGATAACAATATTATAACAATAATATTGATCAAGATGATGAGAATAACAAATCATATCATTATCATAACAGTTATTATAATGATAAAATTATAATGATTATGATACTGATACTGATATAAACATTGACAACCGATGGTAATAATAATAATTGATAACTGATAATGATAATGATACTGATATTGAAATTGGTAACTGATAATGGCCCGTAACGATGATAGTGATAACAGCAACACCAACAATGTTCGTTGTGATCGCGATGATGAAATTCAAGAAGGCACAAGCAACGACGGTTCATGAGTGAGATACCAACGCAAATGAACAAATAATAAGCGAATAACAAAAAACACAAGAAGACATCAATTGATGGATGAATAAATATCATAATAGTAATGATAATAGTAATGATAACCACAGCTATGATGATAATGATAATAGTAGTAGTGATAATAATACCAACAATGATAATAATGATGATAAGAAACAAAGACAATAGTCAAATGTTGCATCAAACAAAACAAACTCAACGCCATGTTGATATTCAAGGGAAACCGAGACAGAGACCGACCGCATGGACCACAAACTCATAAATGACAATCTCTCCACAGTGAGTGTAGAAGTAAATGAATGAATAAATAAATTCACGAAACTAAAACTGAAAAACACACCATTATCACACTCAAGGGAAACCGAGTCGATAACCACACTATCAAAACGCACACAACATAAAAAAATAAAAATAAAATAAAAAATAAAATCACCAGCAAAAAGAATTCCACCAAAATCAACTATAAAAAAAAAATCCAGAAAGAGTAAGTAAGCTCTATATTGAAAAAAAAGAAATCCCGTCAACAGCGTAATCACAGTCAAGGGAAACCGAGCCGACCAACCTTCCCATTTCGAAGCCGATCCCGCACTGGCGCCATTCACACCTGCCTCGTCGTTCCCGCGGAGAGCGTTACTAAATAGCATTTTTTTTTTTATTATTATCATTTTGTTAAGTCATTTTCGTTCTCTTTTTTTATTGGTGCTGTTTGCTTATTTTTGTTCTTTATTTTTTATTATTACTTCTATATTTTTATTTTTTTTATTTTTTGCTTTTGTTTATTTATATTCTTTGTTTTGTTTTTTATTTTTATTTGATCATTCGTTTTTGTTCTTTTTTCTTTTTTCTTTGTTCTATTTATTTGTTTTCGTCCTCCATTTGTTTTTGTTTTTGTTTTGCTTAATATAAATATTTTTCTCTTCGCTCTCAGTTCTTCATTTTCCTTATTTTTCTATTCCTTTTCCCAAACCGATTAAAGTCTATTTGATATATATCTTTCTGTTTTTTTTGTTTTGTTTTTGTTTTTTCTTTGAATGAAACTCAACGCAATGAAGACCGAAGACGCATTTCTCTTTCTTAGTTCATTGCCCAGCCCGAAAGGCCCAATTCAAATTCCTTTTCAGACATAACGATAAACGATCGAAAGTAATCTTAAGGCGCTTCCTCTATCGCGCGCGAATGAAACAGCATCTGATGAATAAATGAAGCAATTAATATATAGAGCTAATCAAAGAAATTTTGATATTTCTATTATGGAAATTTACCTGTTGTTTCCCTTCTCTCTCTCTCTCTCTCTCTCTCTCTCTCTCTATCTATCTATCTCTGTTTCTCTCAATCTCTCTCTCTCTCTCTCTCTCTCTCTCTCTCTCTCTCTCTCTCTCTCTCTCTATCTATCTATCTATCTATCTCTGTTTCTCTCAATCTCTCTCTCTCTCTCTCTCTCTCTCTCTCTCTCTCTCTCTCTCTCTCTCTCTCTCTCTCTCTCTCTCTCAATCTCTCTGCTTTCTCCATCTTTCTCTCTCTCCAATCAATCCCTTATCACCCTTCCCTCTCCACCCCCTCCCCAGCCCTCACCCTTCCCCCATCTCCTCACCCTGTCCCTCTTCTTTCCCATCCCCCCCCTTCCCCAACCTCTCTCCCTTCCTCCTCCCCCTCTCTTAACCCCACCATTCTTCACTCCCTGTCCTCCCCTCCCTAAACCTCACCCTACCCCTTCCCCAGCCCACCCTCCCCTTCCTTCAACCACCCCTTCCCCCATCCTCTTCCCACCTTCCCCCTCACCTCACCCCCCCCATCCCTCCATCCCTTCCTCTCTACCTGCCACCCTCACCCATCCCACCCCCGCCCCCCCTCCCGTGCCTGGCCTAAATAGCCTACGATGACTAACTGTAAAGTATTTTTGCCCGAGCCTGACTCCCCTGAGACCCTGGAAGGCAGACGCCGCCTCTTCATTAGCTTGGTCACAGCCATGAAGAGTGGGCCAGGCAGGTGGCGTCCTCTCTCTCTGCCTCTTGGTATCATTTTTATCGCTGTCACTCTGTCTGTTTTTGTTGCGCCTCTCTAGCTCTCTCTCTCTTTCCCTCTCTCTCTCTCTCTCTCTATCTATCTATCTATCTCTCCCTCCCTCTCTCTCTCTATCTCTATCTCTCTATCTCTCCCTCTCTCTCTCTCTCTCTATCTCTCTCTATATCTCGCTCTCTCTCTCTCTATCTATCTACCTATCTATCTATCTCTCTCTCTCTCTTTGTCTCTCACTCATTCTCTCTCTCTCCCCTTCTCGCATGACTTTCTTTTTGTTTTGTTTTGATTATCTTGTTTCGTCTGCTACCTTGTGGTCGCGGAAAATGGTCCAGTGAGTTTAGTTCTTCTCTCATTTTCTTTCTTTCTTTCTCTTCTTCTTTCTCCATATGGTTCTCGTTTCGTCTGTCTTATCATGGTTTTGTTTGTGTTGCTTATTATAAATTCTTGGCCAGCTAGTTCCTCATTTGTTTTCCATCTCTCTCTCTCTCTCTCTCTCTCTCTCTCTCTCTCTCTCTCTCTCTCTCTCTCTCTCTCTCTCTCTCTCTCTCTCTCTCTCTCTCTCTCTCTGTCTCTCTTTCTTGTAATTGATTTATTTATTCTTGGCCAAGTACATCTTCCTTATCTGTCTTCTTTGTCCGTTTGTTTATTCATTTGCCTCTGTCTCTGGTTCACCAAATAGCATTCTATCCCGCCTCTTTGCCTTGGTCTCCTTTATTGAATTCTGTAAATTCGCCTCTTCTCCCATCTTGCCTTCTCTCTCTTTCCAACCCTTCCTTTTTCCACTCTATCCCTTCCTCATTTCTTTGTTGTTTGTGTGTATTTCCACATTTTTCATTTGGTACCTATAAAGTCATGTGCATCTACATAATTGATTTGGATTTTATGACTATGATCTTATGCAGGAAAATTTCCCATTTTCCTACTCATCAGTTTTTTATCAATAATCAATGATTTTGAACACAATTATTAACATATTCGTCATAATCATTTTCTCTTCACGTTCAGTGCTAGTTGTTCTTTTTTCTTTTTCTTTTTAATCAATTGGCCCAAACTCATTATTCAGTCAAAACCATCAAACTCTTTTTGTCTTATTATTTCTTCCTTCCCATCTTTTCTTCTTCGTGTGTCAGGATCTCGAACTACTTCATGTTGCCTTTTGAACTGCAGTTTATATTTGTTTTCATCTATATGTTGGAGAGATTTTTCATTGCTATAACAACCCTATATCTCTCAGGAAGGATCCAACATCTGTCGCTTCAACATTTACGCTCTGGCTGCCTCGTTTAAGCATCTGTCTATCTTGGAAATGTAGAGGAAGAGAAAAAGAAAAAGGCAGAGAGAGGGAGGGAGGCAGAGAGAGAGAGAGAGAGAGAGAGAGAGAGAGAGAGAGAGAGAGAGAGAGAGAGAGAGAGAGAGAGAGAGAGAGAGAGAGAGAGAGAGAGAGAGGAAAACAGATAGACAGACAGGGAGATAGATAAATAGATAGATAGATAGAGAGAGATCTGAGAAAAAGAGGTAGAGAGAGTAACACCGTGTGAATGTCTATAACCTTCCGTCTCCACCGAACAGCACTCCATAAACTCTGAAAGTGAAACCAATTTTTCACGATTATAGTTTCCTTCCAATTCAACGAAACTTCTACATCGATAATCCGCCATTTCCTCCCTATTCGTCGCTATATCAGTCAGAATAACGGTCTTTGTCCACCTGCTGCAGTCAGACCAGCCTCCGAGAAGCGTCAGTGCAATAAAGAGTGTTGCTTACATGCAATTTTGCAATATTTATGCGGTGAAGTGACTCGAAAAAATATCTGTTCTTCCGTGTTCTTGCCTGTTCTTTGTTCATGAGTTTATTGTAGATCGCCATAGTTGATAATACCAGTACTGCATATTAAGTAAACCCATATTGTGTATATCTTATATACATACATACATAAATACACACACACACACACACACACACACACACACACACACACACACACACACACACACACACACACACACACACACATATATATATATATATATATATATATATATATATATATATATATATATATATATATATATATATATATATATATGTCGTTACAGATTTGCCACTTAAGCGTCGAACAGTCAAAACGAAGAGGTAGACTAACACCGCCATGAATAGTTTCATGTTTATTAATCAAACGCTTCGAAGATCAATCAGATCTTCACCATCAGT
>NC_091584.1:28272360-28274860 GCF_042767895.1 Penaeus vannamei
GAAGTCTACAATTTTTCTACACGAAATATGCATAAACAGAAACTCATCCACACGCGCACACGTACACGCACACGCATTCACTCGCACTCGCACTCACTCACTCACACATTTACATATATATATATATATATATATATATATATATATATATATATATATATATATATATTTACAAATACATATGCATATACATATATGTGTGTGTCTGTTTGTGCGCGCGCGTTGTGTGCAATTGATGAATGTATATGTATGTATACATATACGTACATACATAGACATCCATATCACAGTGGTAATACTTCCATGTTTATATACTTTTTTATATACATATATACATTGCACGCAGTGTACTGGATTTATATTATGTGAAATATTTAGAATGCAAGCTTGTTTCTCTAGAAGCAGTGTATACTTTTGCCACAACACGTACCGTACCATTGCTAAGAAGGTTAATACTTGATATGAATAAATATGAGAATGATTTTCTCGGTCTTTTTTAACCTTGAGACAGAGAGAAAAAAAACCCTGAGATATGAAAATGCTTCTTTAACAATCAGCTATGATAAATTTTTTCCTCTGTACAATCTTGCAGGATATTGGGTCATTGTTTTTTATTTTCATATATAAATACACATCTCTAATTTTATATATGTGCAAAAAGTACGGTAGGTTACATGATAGGCATTTTGATACATCTTGACTCAAATATTAAAGGTGATTATAGCATTCCCTGTATTACCTTGTTCATTGTACTGCATAAAACAATATACAATAGATATATTATTATATAACAACATAAAATGCACCCACACCTCTGTATAGAAAACGTATTAGAAGTATAACAGGAAAATGGGACATTGAACCTGAAAACTTGGTTTATCAAAATTGTATTCGCCTATTCATTGTGTGTGTTGTAGGGCTTTGGGTTTAAAGTCACTTTGGGGCTGTGGCTCTGCCTTTGGCGATGGCCAGCTGAAGTGACGCTCGGTCTGCCTCTTTATATCAGTTCATGCATAAACACAGAGGCTAGTGCAATTGAGACATAATATCTATTAAAAAGGATTAAATGAAAAACCGTTTGGATAAACTACAGAAAATGTCTGTAGTTTTATGAAACTGACATTTATTGATAGCTTCACTTTTTTGTTGTAGGGAGTCTTCTGAAAACTGAATTTCTTCTTGTACAGTAATTGGGCAGTTTGCTGAATCAGAATAAAAATATTTTGTTAACTTGTATTATCTTGAGATTCTCCTTAAAAGTGCATGGGTCAATTCCTTAATATGCAGATTAACTTTAGCATAATACATATCAATAAAAAGCAAAAGGGCTCAAGTTTTAATTGAAAAAATTGCCTTCCAGTACAGCACCAGGGCCGGATACTCAAACGCATTTCGGCGCCGCATCTCCTTCAGGCGCCACAGCTTACGCCCGTGTGTTCCTACGACCCTTCCACAGAGCAAGGGGCCCGCCGCATTGGCTCAAGTTAGGGCGCCGTAGACTAAGGCGGGGGGAGAGCAGCCCTAACGGGTTTTGGCGAACCATAAATGACGTTTTTTCAGTCTTAAAACAATGCAACATTAAAATTTGTGTTTTACTCAATTATAGTATTATTGGCCAACCGTGATCTACTAAATAAGGCAACAAGTGTAATATTCCAATATAACAATGATTTACTTTCCCGATAGGTTAGTTGTATCTGTGAACAGTGCTGCCTTCGCCTCGGATGTAATGTCTTATTCATATATCTTTTATTGTTATTCATGTTAGTGTCAATATTCACATTATTATTAACGTAGTTTGTGGGTAGGTGGACATAATGGCGATTCAGAGAAAAGGGAGATAACTACATATACATAGTTAAGCCTTTCAAACTTATTCCAAATATTTTTTGTGAAACTGGTAATTGGTATGAAAATTTCTCCTGTAATATTAGCCATCCTTTCGAGCAAGGACTTGCTTTTGAGGAGACACTACTTTGTTCTAACTTCACGACATTCATGCATCCCATTAAGGAAATTTCCTAATCTAAAATTAGATATTAAGAATGAAGGAGAAAACAGGCAGAAATTTCAGAAGGTTTCCTTTGAACCAAGACCTGACAAGAAACAACCTCAAGAACTTTAGGCTGATCTTTTTAATACAGATGTTGCATCCAGTCAAATGGCTTCTATTGAGTGTTTTCATGAATTTTAAAAAGTCTTTGTCGATAATTCTGAAACTATTTGAGAAGAGACAAGCTTTATATCTCAACAGGTCATATTGAAACTTTTGACTCGCTTTATGATTATACATAAAGATTTGGCATCTATGGCTGTTCCCATGGTAGGTTCTCTATTAGAGAACACAATTAGTGCTTGAATGAAACTTAGGAAAGCATCGATTCCTAAAGAGGTTTCTGAAGCTACAGGAGCTTTACTCTTGATGGACCCATTTGCCTAAGACCATTGGGGTAAAGTGGACTCTGTACTGGATCGAATTAAAGGATCTGAAGATTTAATG
>NC_091584.1:28287360-28288987 GCF_042767895.1 Penaeus vannamei
CTCGCTCCGACGCCTCGACGAAGGTAATCTTCGCGCAAAACGCGTCTCGGACACGAATGATGATCATTAATGGATAACGGGGACCAGATGTATAAAAAAAACTTTGAAAAAGGAATCACAAATTCAAATAAAAAAGAGGAAAGGAATAAGCACCTCTCTACACATGCGAACAGGTGTCAAGTACCTATGATTTATACCCTGGGATCTCCCTGCCTTTGAACAGTCCTCTCTGCAAGGTAAGGTGGCTGGCCCCGCGGCGCCGCGCACAGCCCTCAAACCCGTATCAATGCCAGGGCTTGCACAGCCCTCCGGCACTCGCGTTGCGTGCAAGAAGGGCGGAGGGGGAGATGCAACGTCGACGCGCGAGCAGCGAGAACGTCGAGAGGGCGAGCGCCAGGCGGCGGCCTCTCAGGCGCCTCGCTGCGTCTCGACTTTTTGGAACTTTTCCTTGGTCATTTCTCCTTCTCTTTTCCTTCCTCGCTTCCTTCGAAGGGCTGGAGATGGTCCGGAGGAGCGGCTGCCAGCGAGTCCGTCTCCCCGGGCGAGGGCGTGGCCTCGGAGGATGAAAAGAGAGGGAAATGGGCGCGCCCCTCGCCCTCCGCCGCGCGTGTGGTCTCGTCCCGATGCACCGACCTAAGCTACTCTCTAAACCCGTTCCTTCACCCGTCAGTTTTAGGCTAGAGGAAAAGAAAAGTATATATAATAAGAAAGAAACAAAAAAGAAAAAAACAACATTAAAATATATATTATAATAACTAGGATGAGGCGACTTCGGCCGCCCGCGCACCGTCGGTCGATCTCGGAGGAGGAGCGCCCGCAGGCGCCTCGCTCGGAGCCTTAGGGTCAGCGGGCTCCCTCCTGGGGTCAACGGGGTCTCTCGTGGGGTCGACGAGGCTCCTCTTGGGGTCGACGAGGTCTCTCTTGGGGTCGGGCGCCGCCGCGACGCCCTGCAGGAGCGTGCTGGTGGCGTCGTCGTCGTCAATGTCGTCCAGGGTGTCCTCGACGTCCTTGGAGGCTCCGTCGCGCCCGGGGAACAGGCCAGCGCTCGCCGCGGCGGCCTGCGGGGGGAGGGCGGTCAGGGGGGGCACCGGAGGGCAGCACACAGAGATACAGACGGAAGCTTAGGCAAGATAGGGTTAAAAGTGGCAGAATTAAAACTGATTCGCGGTTAATAAATATAGAAGGGCAGATAAACAAATAGATAGAGGGAAAGAGAGAGAGAGCAGCATCGAGATATAATAGATAATTCAGTATACATTACATATAACATGCAATGAAAGTCATTAGAAAAAAAAAAATATTGAAATGCTCAAATTTCGCCACAAAAGAAAGTTTTTACTAAATATTACCATTAACAACAAAACTACTACTACTGTATCCCTAATACTATCACCATACAAACTATTTTTTATTAAGCAAGATATAATGAAAATATTAATATTGATACGGAAAGAAAAGGAAAGAGAGAGAGAGAAAGCGAAAGGGGGGGGGGGGATCTGAGATACATAATCCTATCTGTATGTTATGCGTATGTATGCATTTGGTGTTTGTGTGTACATCGCCTATGTATAAATGCATTCCCACCCGCCAGGACTTAAGAGGAACAACCGGAGCGAAAGGGAATAAG
>NC_091584.1:28304487-28311987 GCF_042767895.1 Penaeus vannamei
GCAGGCAAGCAGGCAGGCAGGGTGGCACCAGACCAACTGTATTGATCAGACAGTACCGGGAGGCGGGGGGGGGGGGGTGTCCGTGCCCCCACCCACCACCCCTTCCCCTTCCCTCTCCTCCATTTTCCCTCGCCTTCCCTCCCCCTCCCTTTCTCCCCTCTCCCTTCCTCCCCCTTCCTTTCTCAACTCTCCCTTCCTCCCGCCCCCCCTTCCACTTCCTCCGGCTCCCAGCCCTTCCTCTGCCCCTCTCTCCTCTCTGCCCCTTCCTCCTCTCTGCCCCTCTCTCCTCTCTGCGCCTTCCTCCTCTCTGCCCCTCTCTCCTCTCTGCCCCTTCCTCCTCTCTGCGCCTTCCCTCGCCCGTCACTCCGTCAGCTGGTTCCATGCGAACGTTTTTTCCGTCGCTCGATCGCCGGCGTTCTGCGCTCTTTCGCCTTCCGACTCTGCCAGCGGACGCGGTCACACACACACACAAGCAGGCACATACATACACACACATACATACACACACACACACATACACACACACAAGCAGGCACATACATACACACACATACATACACACACACACACACACATGTACACAACACACACACACACTCACACACACACACACACACACACACACACACACACACACACACACACACACACACACACACACACACACACACACACACACACACACGTATATATATATATATATATATATATATATATATATATATATATATATATATATATAGAGAGTTACACACACACACACACACACACATATATATATATATATATATATATATATATATATATATATATATATATATATATATATATATATATATATTTCATATATATGTGTGTGTGTATATATATACATATATGTGTATATATATACATATATATATATATATATATATATATATATATATATATATATATATATATATATATATATGCACACACACACACATATATATGCATATATACGCTGTTTTATTCAATAGCCATTAGCCTCCAGTGCAGGACTAATGCATCTCCGAATCCATTATTGAGTTGTTAGGCGGCCCCTCCCGATTGTGCGGCCTCATAAGCAGCAGCGGGAACACATGAGCCACGACGCCCGATGTGTATGTATATATATGTGTGTGTATGTGTGTGTAAGTGCGTGTGTGTGTGTCGAGATCATCATTTCTTCGACATCTAAGAAGGTGCGTTGGTTCTAATTTCAAAGATGTATATGTCACTTACATGTCTGTTTATATATTTTTATATTTCTAAAGGCATATCAATATAGCAAAATTTGTTGTTATTGAGATAATAATTAATGATTTACATATGGTTTGGTTAATTGTTAACAATTTGGGGGAAAGCAGTAAGTTTGTTATTTTAACGATTTCTCTCGTCACACAAGCCTTTGCCTTCCTCCCATCAAGAGGTATGTTAAATGCTGGTCTTTAAAGTCATGTTTTACCCTGATATCATAGACTGTAATGCTTGATAAGTGCATCAACGTAATTGTTAAATCCATTTGCATTGATTTATGATAATTGAGACGAGCCCTTGCGAACTCCCAAACAGAGAGAGAGAAATGATGGAGAAAATGCCGGGAGATCAACATGCTTTAATGCTTGCTGCTAGGGTTCATATATTCGTTACTTATTTATTTATCTATTTCAATGGTTCTTGGGCACAGTAACGGAATTGGTTGTAGGTGACAGTTCCGGTGGTGTCAGTGAATAGAGTGAGAAGGAAATTATTTATGAGAGGGAAGTGTGAGAGGGAAAATGGGAACGGTTGGTTTCTGTTCCAGTAAAATCATGAAAGAACACTGATAGACTGGGTGTGAGGACCTCGATTCCGTCCGATGTATATTCTTGTTGTTTATTAGCCGAAAGACATAAAGATGGATTATGTATATATATGTATATATATATATATATGTGTGTGTGTGTGTGTGTGTGTGTGTGTGTGTGTGTGTGTGTGTGTGTGTGTGTGTGTGTGTGTGTGCACACACACATACTTATATCTATACATATATATACACATAATCTATCTTTATATCTTCCGGCTAACTATATACAAATATGTCTTCTCTTGAGCGCATCCCATCTCGTGGCCCAAGGCACGAAGCGGAGAAGGTGGAAGCGGAAAATGGAAGAAAATGAAGGGGCGGAGATAATAGCGGATAGGTATAGAAAGCGAGAGAAAGGAAGAGAAAAGAATGGGAGGAAGGTGAAGAAGGAAAGAGAGAGGAACAAGATAAAAAGATTATATATATATATATATATATATATATATATATATATATATATATACATATGTATATATATATATATATATATATATATATATATATATATATATATATATATAAGTATATAAATACAGAGAGCGATAAGAAGGGGGGAGGAAGGAAAGAAATTAGAGAGAATTAGATACACAGATAGACAGAGATAGATAGATATAGACATTGTTAAGGATAGAGATACATAGGTAAAAAATAAGTAGATAAAGAGATAGATGGAGAAAAGGAAAGATTATGAACGAGAGAATGAGAGAGGAAAAAGACAACGAAAGTGGAATCGTAATTAATGAATAAGGTAAATACGAAGAGGGGAGAACGGCGTAAAAGAAGATAAAAGCAATAAAGAGGAGACAGAGAAAATGCGAGAAATGACGAAGTGGGGTTTGATGGCGACTCGAAGCCCTTATCAAGAAGTTGACAAAACCAGCGATTTGGTTTCGCGTCTTATCTGCGCCTCTGTTACCTTCCGCTGCCTTATCTCTCTCCTCTCTGCGATCTCTCTCTCTCTCTCTCTCTCTCTATCTATCTATCTCTTCCATTTCCTTCTTTTCCTATCCTAACTCTCTCTTTTCCTTTCTATTATCTCTCTCTCCCTTTCTGTCATCTGTGTGTATGAGAATGTGTGTGTCTATCTCTCTAGCTCTATCTCTCTCTGTTCCTTTCTAAGCACCCTTTCCCTTGTCTGTCCTCCCCTCCTCTCTCTCTCTCTCTCTCTCTCTCTCTCTCTCTCTCTCTCTCTCTCTCTCTCTCTCTCTCTCTCTCTCTCTCTCTCTCTCTCTCTCTCTCTGTGTGTGTGTGTGTGTGTGTGTACCATGTTTCTCTCTCTCTTTCTGCCATATCTGTCTACTGCTCTCCACTGCCTCCGTCTGCAGGGTCCTACAGATGCGCGGCGAAAGGTGGGCTTAGGGGGACAGCCACTACGTCTTGATTCCCTTGTGAAGAGAGAAATGGCGCTGGAGTGAGGCTGCTCCTCCGTCAGCGAGGTGTCGCTTCTTGTGTGTGTGCAGGGGGGGGTGTATGGGTGTGTGTATGTGGGGGTGTATGGGTGTGTGTGGGGGGGTGTATGTGGGGGTGTATGGGTCTGTGTGTAGGGGGGTATGGGTGTGTGTGGGGGTGTATGGGTGTGTGTGTGGGGGTGTATGGGTGTGTGTGTGTGGGGGGTGTATGGGTGTGTGTGGGGGGGGGTGTATGGCTGTGTGTGTGGGTGTATAAGTGTGTGGGGGTATGTGTGTGGGGGTGTATGTATGTGTATGTGTATGTGTGTGTGTGTGTGTGTGTGTGTGCGTGTGCCTGTTTGTGTGTGTGTGTGTGTGTGTGTGTGTGTGTGCGTGTGCATGTGCAGGTGCGTGCGTGAGTGTGTGTGTGGGAGTGTAAGAGTGTTGGTGTATGGGTGTGTGGGTGGTTGTGGGTGTATGGAGGCGTGTGTGTATGGGGGTGTGGGTGGGTGTGGGCTTGTGTGTGTGTGTTTATATTTGTTTGCGTTTGGGTATTTGTGTGCGTGCAGGAATTTCTCTCTTATACTGTATACTCAAAGGATACAGACAATCGCAATT
Source organism: Penaeus vannamei (assembly GCF_042767895.1). Classification (NCBI taxonomy): domain Eukaryota; kingdom Metazoa; phylum Arthropoda; class Malacostraca; order Decapoda; family Penaeidae; genus Penaeus; species Penaeus vannamei. The sequence goes on from NC_091584.1 coordinate 28,308,343, forward strand.
TAGCACGTGGCGGACGGTGATAAAGAAGGAAGGGTCACAACAAAACAAAACAACTATGGGAGGGAAAGAGATTAATCAACAGGTAAATCAGTGTACAGGAGTATATGCATATATGTGTGTGAGAGGAAATATTCATGTGATAAACAAGAGCAACTTGTAAGGTTATGTAAATCATATAAATTTGAATATCATGGAATTCAACAAATGATAGAGAAATTGACATGTGAATAAATATTTCAATAATGTGAAATATAGTTTTCTCACACACTCTCTTGTTATTTTTACTTTCTCTCTCTACTCTCTCTCTTTCCCTCCCCCACCCTCTGTCTCTCTCTCTCTCACTCTCCCTTCCCCCCTCTGTCTCTCTCTCTAACTTTCTGTCCTCTCACTTCTTTTCTGCCATTTCTCCCTTCCTTTCTTCTATTCTCTTTTTCTCCACTGTCTTCTCTCTCAATTTCTACCACTTCTCCTTCGTTCCCTTTCGCCTCTATCATCTCTGTTTTTCATTGTCTGTCCATACATCTTCCTCCGTTCCTTTTCCCTTCATTCTTCTCTTTCGTCTACGACTTCTCTTCTCTCTCTTCATTCTCTGCTCTTTCACTCTCTCTGCTCTTCTCTCCCGTCTCTCTCTCATCTCCCCTTTCATTCTCTCTCTTTCTTTTCTACTCTTTTTTTCTCCCACTTCTCTTCTTTTCTCTTCTCAACTAATCCTTCCATCCGCTCGTTTCTCATTTCTCTCATTCTTCGTTCTCTCTCACTTCCCCCTTTCTCACCTCTTTCCGTCTCTCCCTTTCTCTCATTCTTCTTCTCGCTCTTCGTCCCCTCTCTCTTTCTCCCCCTTCGGCCTCCACTTCCCTCGCTCTTTCTCCCCTTCCTCAGATCTCTTTCATTCCCGCTTCAGAGCTTCTGAAAACGTGGAATTAGCCCTGAAATGATACTCTAAAAATACAGTAGATTCCCCATTAACCTTACTTGTTCAAACGCTCAAAACCACAATATGGCTCATTAGCATAACGTCAATTCATTTAAGGAAAAATATAAATGTGTAATTAACTTTTCTTGAAAAAGTCCAAAATTAATGTCAGAGGGAAAAATATTTTTGAGTGAATGTATCTTTCTCGTGAAGCGTGTGTGTGTGTGTGTGCGTGTATCTCTTCACACACACACAAAGTATACATACATGCATATATACATATTATACACACATATATTCATATACATATGCACACACATACATACACACAGAACACATATACACCCATACACCCATACACCCACCTTCCTTGCACTGCACCCATCACCAACCAAGGGAACAGTTTGAATGATTCCCAATGGAACAAAAATCGTTTCGCCTTTTATGGCCAGAAGAAGAAATCGTGATACTTATTAAGTCGCAGTTCTGTGAATTTCGGTGTTTCGGTCTTTCCTATTACGAGTGTATCGCCGATTCTCGTTTGCGACGGGAACTTCTACGTCTAATCGGAGTCGTTTTCAATTTAATAAATGCAGAGTCAGCCTGGCCAGCAAATGGAGCCCAACTGCATGTTTTCCTTAAGCATTCTCACATTGCAGATCACGGAATTCGAAGCCACGGGCCTTATAAGGCTGTAACCTCGGCGAGAGTGAAATAGAGGAGGCAATACACGCCCACAAATACACATAACACAAACGCGCGCGCGTGCTCACCCATACACGCTGACACACGCCCACACACATAACACCCATACACACACACACACACACACACACACACACACACACACACACACACACACACACACACACACACACACATCCCCCAACACACACACACACACACACATCCCCCAACACACACACGCATAGATACATACACAAACACCTCCTCCCTTATCCGCACCTCACACACACCGCTCTGCACACTCGTTTTATTCGCACAATGAAAATCTGAATATGAAAGGCTTTGATTTCAAACTGAATCTCGAAGTTCTTTTTCATAACGATGTGAAATATAGGACAAATAAATCTATATAACTGCAACACATATAGGTATTTGACAAATACAACTATATAACCACATAACAAATACAATGGTACACTCTACGATTGAATATAGCAAATGCAGCTCTGTAGCAACGTGCCAAATGCGCCTATACAGATTTTTCAGCTATCTTACAAAAACAGCTATAAAACCTTGTGGCAAATGAAATGTAATAATAAAAATAAAAATAATAATATAATGCGTACACATATTTCTCCACCAAAGAAGAATAGAAAGAAACCGAGAACCACCGTTCCCTTATTCGCACAACAGGAGAAAAACCGGGACTTGCGAACTCTCTCGCGACAAGAGGCAACGAAGGCAACAAATAGATCAGATTTCGCGCCGACTTGGCACAGCTGTTATGACCTGAACGATATACTCTCTAAGAAATCCATTATATCTCTACAAAGTTGGCATACTTGCTATAACTATGTCATGAAAGAAATAATGTATTATACATTCTTTCGTAATAAAACCAGATAACACAGTATGATAAATATATTTACTATTTAAAGAATATGCGAGGTACACAAACTGATATTTCAATAACTGATATCCTACAAAATAATGAATTTAATAGAAACAGAACAAGTATAGCAACTGTTATAACAAACCAACTAACATAACAAATACATCACTTCTAAAATGGATAACCTGTTATAACAGCATCACAAAAATAACATTACAGAAGATAACCCAGATTCAAAGTCTTGACACAACAAACCACAAATAAGCAACACAAAATGACACCACAAATAACAACCCAAACAACAACCTCAAACAACAACATAAATATCAACCGACATCAACTTCCTCTCGCCGAGTTTCGAACCGACTCGACGCAGCTGCTTCGAATGAATCTTCGAACCCAAGCCCGAACACCCAATCAGAGATGAAGGGCGCAACAGGGTGTTCCGAATGGGACGAGTGGAAATGGCTCGCTCGAGAGGGGGGGGGGCGCTGTGTGTGTGTGGGTTATGAAGAAGAGGGAGGTGAGGGAGGGAGGAAGGGGAGAGGAGGGAGGGAGGGAGGAGGAGAGGAAAGAGGGAGAGGTGGGAGGGAAGGAGGAAGGGGAAGGGAGGGAGGGAGGAAGGGGAGGGAGGGAGGGAAGGAGAGAGAGAGAGAGAACGAGAGAGAGAGAGAGAGAGAGAGAGAGAGAGAGAGAGAGAGAGAGAGAGAGAGAGAGAGAGAGAGAGAGAGAGAGAGAGAGAGAGAGAGAGAGAGAGAGAGAAAGAGAGAGAGGGAGAGAGAAAGAACAAGCGAGAGAGCGAAAGTGACGAGAACGAACGAGCGGGAGAGAAAAGCAGAATGAGAGACCAATAAGCACAAGAAGCTAACCGAAGAGAAAAAAATCCACGCCCACGTAAAAAAAAAAAAAAAAAAAAAATAAAAAATCCGGATTTCAACCTCCACCTTGAAGGCAACTCGAAATTCGTCAAAAGCGAGAGTCATGAAACCCGAAGAGCCAGAGAACTTTATTTTTCTCTCCCTGAAAGTCTCTTTAGACCTGCCACCCGCGAGAGGCTGCCATGATTCGTGAAAAATAACCTTTGGGAACCCAGCGAAATATATTACTACTCTGAAAGGAAGGTTATATTGGTGGGGAAATATTGTCAATGAAG
>NC_091584.1:28356987-28361987 GCF_042767895.1 Penaeus vannamei
TACTACTACTACTACTACTACTACTACTACTACTACTACTACTACTACTACTACTACTACTACTGCCGTTACTATCACCTCTACTGCAACTAGCATTGCCACCAGTTACTACCGGAACTACTATTACTGCTACTACTATTATTACTACATCCATTATGGACATGACATCCAATACTCCCACTAATACCATTACTTTATTAATGAAACGAAAACGAAAGTAAAACAAAGAAAAATTCGCAATAAGAACAGTGAAAAGACAAAGAGAAGAAACGGAAAGACGGTGAACGATAAGATAAAGAAAAGATACGGAGAGATAAGATAATTCGCGTGAAATAAAAAGGACTCAGGAATAATCTAGAACTGTTGGGTGAAGCAAAAAAAAAATAAAAAAAATGCGTAGATAAACCGCCCGACGACGAAAAAAAAAATAAGCACGTGCTGTTTCCATCTAAGGTTACCGCTGCGATTCACATTCATAAACGGACGAAGGAATATGAATATAAAGATTGGGAAATGAGATAAGGAATTCTACAAGATGAGTGCCTCTTTCTCGCTGTTTGTCTGTCTCTCTCTCTCTCTCTCTCTCTCTCTCTCTCTCTCTCTCTCTCTCTCTCTCTCTCTCTCTCTCCCTCCCTCTCTCTTTCTCTCTCTCTCTCTCTCTCTCTCTCTCTCTCTCTCTCTCCTCTCTCTCTCTCTCTCTCTCTCTCTCTCTCTCTCTCTCTCTCTCTCTCTCTCTCTCTCTCTCCCTCTCTCTCTCTCTCTCTCTCTCTCTCTCTCTCTCTCTCTCTCCCTCTCTTTTTCTCTCTCTCTCTCCCTCTCTTTTTCTCTCTCTCTCTCCCTCTCTTTTTCTCTCTCTCTCTCCCTCTCTTTTTCTCTCTCTCTCTCTCTCTCTCTCTCTCTCTCTCTCTCTCTCTCCCTCTCTCTCTCTCTCCCACCTCCCTCTCCCCTCCCTTCCCCTCCTTCATCTCTCTCTATCTACCCATCTCTCGTAGACATAAATATCGGATCTCACAAATACATTGAAACCCTTCAGCCTTCCTCTTGCCCCCTCCCCCCAAAAAAAACTCGACCAGCCCCCCCTCACCCCCCCCCCAACCCGAAATAGGAAAAAAGTCACACATACATCACGACGCTTTTCGAGTCAGATGAAACAATACATATATTTCCGCCAGAATAAGAAGAAATATCAATAAGATCTAACAGGCGAAGAATCCGGATGAATCCATTTGTTCTTTTAAGCTAAAAGTATAAGCATAAATAAAAAAAAAGGAAATCCAGACCACGAATCCACATGAATCCAGCCGTTCTCGTAAGCTATCCGCCCCGTTCGTCTTCGAGACAACGTAAAACCTTCAATCCCATTTTTCTTTTTTTCTATCCCTCTTTTCTCTCCCGCTGAAGGATGAAGCCCCCGTCTAGTTGTATATATAGACTCTCTTTTTTGTTTTGCATTATCTATTTCCCCTTTTTTATGTATCTCGCTTTTGGACCGCAAGAAATTCCATAAGTTTCCGCTGGCGACTTGGAACTGCTCCCTGCGGCGTCATTGGCAGTCTCTCCTACACAACCCGGAGATATGACGTCATACTCTACTACATGACCTGGAAAAGTTACGATCTTTCGGTAGAGCTGGTTATATGTATATATATTTTTTTTCTTTTTCGTATAGTTATGTATATATATATATGTATATATGTATATATATATATATTTTTTTTCTCTCTCTCTCTTAGAAAATATAGGGTATGGGTTATATGAAGTATATATATATATATATATATATATATATATATATATATATATATATATATATATATACATACATACATATATATATATATATATATATATATATATATATATATATATATATATATATATATATATATATATATATATATATAAACATGTGTAGGCGTTTGCCCACATAAAAACATAACATGCCAAACTACCGATAAAAGACGAAGTAGCAGAAGAAGAAGAAGAAATAGAGATAGATAAATAAACGAAGACAACAAGGGAAAAGTTTAAAAAGCGAATACAGAGACAGAAAAAGTGAAATGATATAAAGAAAAAAAAAACATGAAAAGAAAAGAAGCCAAAGAAAAAGAAAGAGAAACAAACACACTACAAGAAGCTAGATAAAAAAAAAAAAAAAAAAATAGAAAATCAACGAAAGAAGGAAAAAAGAAAAAAACCCAAGAAAAGAGAGAAAAAAGGAAAAAAGCGAAGGAATATAAAACACACGAAGGAAAAGAAGTAAAATGATAACAGGCGTTCTAAGAGGAGGCGTGATTGAGTTGTCTTCCTCACACAATATTTGCTGTCTTCCTGCCATTACGCGGTAGGGGGGGGGGGGAGAGGGGGACGACGGGAAGGAGGAGGAGGGATGGGAAGGATGAGGGAGGAGGAGAGGAGGGATGGAAGAAGGAGGAGGCGGGGAAGGAGTTAGGGAGGGAGGGAAGGAGGAGGAGAGTGAAGTAGAGGAAGGAGGGAAGGAGGAGAGGGAGGGATGGAGGAGGGGGGGGGATGAAAGAGGAGTGGGAGAAGGGAGGAAGGAAGGAGGAGGGACGTGGAAGGGTAACGGAATAGAGAGAGGGAAGAGGGAGGGAATTAAGAAAGGAGAGAGAAATAGGAGGGAAAGGAGTTAATGCATTTAGTTCACCTCCTTTTCCTTCCTCTCTTCCTCCTCTATTTCCTATTTCTCTCTCTCTCTCTCTCTCCCCCTTACTCCTCCTCCTGTTCCTCCTCCTCCTCCTTCTCACCCTCTTTCTCCTTTACCTTCTCCTTTTCCTTCTTCTTCTTCCCTTTTCCCCCCTCTTCCTCAATCATCTCCGTCTCCCTCTCCTCCTTCTCCCTTCCTCTTTCCTCTCCTCCATTTTCCTCCCCCCCCCTTCCCCCTCTACGCCACTTCTAATGTTAGTTTATGGTGCTGTACATAAGGGCGGGATTCCCTTGACAGAGACGTTCATGGTCTCTCTCTATCTCCTTCTCTCTTTTTCTCCTTCTCCTTCTCTCTCTCCCTCTCTCTATCTCTCTCTCCCTCTCTCTCTCTCTCTCTCTCTCTCTCTCTCTCTCTTCTCTCTCTCTCTCTCTCTCTCTCTTTCTTTCTCTCTCTCTCTCTCTCTCTCTCTCTCTCTCTCTCTCTCTCTCTCTCTCTCTCTCTCTCTCTCTCTCTCTCTCTCTCTCTCTCTCTCTCTCTCTCTGTCTCTCTCTTTCTCTCTCTGTCTTTCTCTTCTCTCTTCTCTCTCTCTCTCTCTTTCTCTTTCTATCTTCTCTCTCTCTCTTTCTCTCTTACTCTCTCTCTCTCTCTCTCTCTCTCTCTCTCTCTCTTCTCTCTTCTCTCTCTCTCTCTCTCTCTCTCTCTCTCTCTCTCTCTCTCTCTCTCTCTCTCTCTCTCTCTCTCTCTCTCTCTCTCTCTCTCTCTCTCTCTCTCTCTCTCTCTCTCTCTCTCTCCCCCTCTCTCTTTCTCTCTTCCTTCTTTCCTTTCTCTCTTCTCTCTTTCACCCTCTTCTCTCATTCTCGCTCCTTCTTCCTTTCTCTCTCCTTCTGTCTCTCTTTCACGCTCTGTCTCTCACTTTTTCTACCTCTCTCCCCTTTCTACCTTCCCTTCCCTCTCTCTTCTTTCCCCTTTCCTCCCTTTTCTCTCTCTCTCTCTCTCTCTCTCTCTCTCTCTCTCTCTCTCTCTCTCTCTCTCTCTCTCTCTCTCTCTCTCTCTCTCTCTCTCTCTTCTCTCTCACCCCATCTCTTCCTTTCCCCCTTCCTTTCTTTCTCTCTCTCTCTCTCCCTCTGGCTCTCTCTCATCCTTCCTTCCTCACCCCTCTCCCTCTCTTCTTCCCTCTCCCCCCTCTCTTTCTCACCCCCTCTCTCTCTGCCTGTCCATGTATGCCATGACTTGACATTTCGTTGTGCGTAGAGTCATGGCATTCTGCAGTGTGTTTGTTTGTGCGTGTCTTTGTAGTTCGAGTGAGAATATGTTCGCAAAACCAGAGGTGTGTGAAGCAGTTTCGAATTCCTGATAAATGCATTTCTTTTGAAAATATTCCTTCCCATTCATACCTTTTCTACATTTGTCTCAATGAATACGGTTCGTGCGTGCCTTTGCGTCCGGGCGTGCGTGTGCGTGCGCTCAAGGACGTGTACATTCGTGTATTGAGAGGCCTGTGTAAGTGCGAGGCTCCGTGTGCGTAGGAATCGCGCAGGTCCGTGTGTTTGCGCATTTGTGTGCGTATAAGCGTGTATGCACCTTCGGGTCTTTTGCGTGTATGTGTGTCTGTATTCGTGTGCGTATGCGTGTGTCTTTGCTTTCGCGAATAAACAAAAAATAATGGATAAGCAAACAAAAAGGAAACAAACAAACAAATTAGTAAACACATAGATAAAAGCCATTAACTGAAAACTAAGTAAAAAAATTACTAATTTGGGTAAAACAAATAAATGAATAATAATAATAATAATAATAATATTAATAATAAGAAGAAGAATGATAAGAAAGATAATAATAATGATGATGATGATAATGATAATAGCAATAACAAAAAAATGCTGAAAAGGATACAAAATACCAACCGCCCGAAAAAAAGTTCATTACGAAAAAATAAACAAAAATAAATGAAAAAAAATCCCCAATCACGTAGATCTTAAATCTCCCCCCCCCCCTCGACCACGCCCCCCCTCTCTGGCAGAAGCAGCGGAAGGCGGGCGGCGAGAACACCTGCAGAGAACACCTGTCGAAGCAGGAAATGGAGTCCGCTTGTCCGTCAGACATCTGTTTCTGAAGGGGTTGGAGGCGGAGAGGAAGGGAGGGGGGAGGGAGGGAAGGGAGGGAGGGGGAGGGATGGAAGGGAGGGAGGGAAGGAGAGGAAGGGAGGGGGAGGGATGGAAGGGAGGGAGGGATGGAGAGGAAGGGAGGGGGAGTGATGGAAGGAGGGCTGGAAGGGGGAGGGAAGGAGAGGAAGGGATGGAGAGGATGGGAGGGGGAAGGGTGGGAAGGAGGGAGG
>NC_091584.1:28371987-28379487 GCF_042767895.1 Penaeus vannamei
AGGGAGAAAGAGGAAAGGGGAAAGTAAAGGGAAGACGAATAGGGAAGAAGAAGAGGAAATCGAAACAGGGAGAAAGAGGGAAGAGGAAAGGGGAAAGAAAAGGGAAGACAAATAGGGAAGAAGAAGAGGAAATCGAAACAGGGAGAAAGAGGGAAGAGGAAAGGGGAAAGAAAAGGGAAAGACGAATAGGGAGGAAGAAGAGGAAATCGAAAACAAGAATAAATATGAAGAGAGAGCGAAAATGAGTTTGAAATGAGGGGAGAAACAACCTTATGCCCAGCCTACCCATACCCACCATCCCCCCCCCCATCTGAGAGCCTGGAACCGCTCAAAATTTGACTTATCTGAAACACACCAAAAAAGGAGAGAAAAAAAAAGAAAAATCAATAAATAAAGAAACAGAAAATGCGTACAAGACAAACAGAAAGAAATAAAAAATGTGTATATCGTTTGGATTAAAATGTTGACATACACACGTCCATGCACTCGCGTGTTTATGCGTGTACGTGTAAACGCATATATGTGTGAGTGTACATGTGTTTAAGTGTTTATGTGCCTTAACCCAATGTATATATTCATAACCATCCAAATGCAGTTTTATCTCTCTCTCGATCCATCTAACCAATCTGGGACACAAGCTCTCGTCGCAACTGCGCAAATACAATTTTCTTTTTTTTCTAAAATGGTTTCGGCGAATGAAGTCCAAAAATAGAAAACGTAAGCGTGACGTCACAAGCCAGGAGTCACGTGACCACATTAGTGGGAACTTGGATGATCAAATGTGAAAAGTCATGTTTTTTTTTTTCTTCTTCTTCTTCTTTTTGAAGAGGCCTATTGAGTGACCTGTTGCTTAGGCCTCCCTCCTAGGATACAAGGGAGGGAGAGGGAGAGGAGATGGGAGAGGGAGAGAGAGAGAGAGAGAGAGAGAGAGAGAGAGAGAGAGAGAGAGAGAGAGAGAGAGAGAGAGAGAGAGAGAGAGAGAGAGAGAGAGAGAGAGAGAGAGAGAGAGAGAGAGAGAGAGAGAAAGAAAGCGAAAGAGAGAAAAAAGCTAATACAAAATTTACTTAATCTTACCTTTCTTGTAATCTATACCAAATTATTCCACAGTCTTACCTGAAAAGAAAAGAAAGAATGAACATAGCATTATACCAATTAAGAAATATAAATAAATAAATAATATCACAAGAACAGAACATCTCACCATATGATAAAAAATAAACATATTTTTACCCCGTCTAGAATAGTATTTGCGAAAGTAATTAAGAAAATGAAAAGCGTTAATTAACTTAATTACACCCATTCTAAGAGCAATAACATCGACAGCTAATGAAAAGAATAATGACAGAAATAAAATGGATATAGATTTATTGATCAACAGCGTGCTCTGTGTATGTGTGTGTATGAGTGTGTATGTGTGGGTTTAAGTGTTGGTGTGCGCCTGAGGGTGGAGGGGGGGGGTTGTCTTTCCGTTTGTGCGTACGCGTCATTATATCTATATCTATTTGTATATCTATCTGTATATGTATTTGCTCATGTTTATACGCACACACAAACACACGTACACACGTCCCCCTTCCCTGTAAAATAAACATAACACAAATATGAATGCATACATACACACATATTTACATAATACATATTTACATACACATATACTTAAATACACACATATATACATACATACTTACATACAGCTACATACACACATAAATACATACATACTTACACCTACATACACACATAAGTACATACATACTTACACACACCTACATACACACATAAATACATACATAGTTACACACACCTACATACTTACACATGCATACATACTCATACATACATACTTACACACACCTACATACTTACACATACATACATACTCATACATACATAGTTACAAACACTAAATCAAACAGGAGGAAATGCGATGATGTATGTTGAATATGCAACATTTCTCAATCGAGCAACTTGGACCAAATAAAAAACTCTGTTTGGTTTTAAAAAAGTTAATTAACGATAACACTTTTATATCATTCCTGGAATCATAATTTGGAATTCTGGATCCCGAGCTGTGTTGAAAGAGGGAGAGAGAGAGGAGGAGGAGGAGGAGGAGGAGGAGGAGGAGGAGGAGGAGGAGGAGGAGGAGGAGGAGGAGGAGGAGTAGGAGGAGGAGGAGGAGGAAGTGAGGGAGGAGGAGGAGGGAGGAGGAGGAGGAGAAGGAGAAGGAGGAGGGGATGAGAAGAAAAAGGAGGAGGGGGAGGAGGAGGAGGAGGAGGAGGAGGGGAGGAGGAGGAGGAGGAGGGGAGAAGAAAAAGGAGGAGGAGGAGGGAGGAGAAGAAGGAGGAGGGAGGAGGGAGGAGGGAGGGAGGGAGGAAGGAGGGAGGAGGGAGGAGGAGGGGGAGGAGAAGGAGAAGGAGGAGGAGGAAGAGGAGGTGAAGAAGAAGAAGATGAAGAAAAAGAAGATGAAGAAGAAAAAGAAGATGATGAAGAAGAAGAAGGAGGAGGAAGAGGAGGAGGAGGAGAAGAAGAAGAAGAAAAAGAAGATGATGAAGAAGAAGGAGGAGGAGGGGAAGAAGGAGGAAAGAGAGAGGAATTAAAAATGAGAGAAAGAGGGAAGAGGAGGGAAGGGAAAGGGACACAGTGAGAGAGAGAGAAAACACGATAGATTTGTCAATATCTAGGTTGTTAATGGAAAAAGAGGGACGAAAAAAACAAGTAAATGCAGAAGGAGGAAAATGGAGAAGAGAAAAATACAGAAACAAATAAATAATGAAGAGTAAGATTAGAGAAATCTTCAACAAAGAACCCAATCACAACCACCCATCACTCCCTCGCCACACACACACACACACACACACACACACACACACACACACACACACACACACACACACACACACACACACACACACACACACACACACACACACACACACACACACACACACACACACACACACAAGCCCAAACACAAGCCCAAGCACAAGCCCCACGCCTCAGAGCACGCAAGCCGCCCAAGCAACCCGCCCATAACCAAGGCAATCAATCGAGAGCGAAGGAGAGAGCACAAGCAAGCAAGCAAGCAAACGCGGCGAGATCCCTTCACGCTTGGTAACCCAGATGACAGATGGGTCAGCTGTTCGGTATTTTGTAACTATCAAAAAGGAGCGAGAATATCGAGTGACAGAAACGCCAGTATCACATCTGGGGGAGGCTAAGGAGGAGAGGAAAGGAGGGGGGGGAGGAGGAGGAGGAAAAGGAGGGGGAGGGGGAGGGAGGAGGGGAGGCTAAGGAGGAGAGGAAAGGAGGGGGAGGGATAGGAGGGAGGGGGGGAGGAGGAGGAGGGAGGCTAAGGAGGAGAGGAAAGGAGGGAGGGGAGGGAGGAGGAGGGGGAGGCTAAGGAGGAGAGGAAAGGAGGGGGGGGGAGGAGGGAGGGGGAGGAGGAGGAGGGAGGCTAAGGAGGAGAGGAAAGGAGGGAGGGGAGGGAGGAGGAGGGGGAGGCTAAGGAGGAGAGGAAAGGAGGAGGGGGGGGGGAGGAGGGAGGGGGGGGAGGGAGGAGGAGGGAGGCTAAGGAGGAGAGGAAAGGAGGAGGGAGGGAGGGAGGGAGGGAGGGGAGGCTAAGGAGGAGAGGAGGGAGGGAGGGAGGGGGGGGGAGGTAGGGAGGGAGGGGGGGAGGGAGGGAGGAGGAAGGGGAGGCTAAGGAGGAGAGGAAAGGAGGGAGGGGAGGGAGGAGGAGGGGGAGGCTAAGGAGGAGAGGAAAGGAGGGGGAGGGAGGAGGAGGAGGAGAGCCTAAGGAGGAGAGGAAAGGAGGGGGAGGGAGGAGGAGGGGGAGGCTAAGGAGGAGAGGAAAGGAGGGGGGGAGGGAGGAGGAGGGGGGAGGCTAAGGGAGGAGAGGAAAGGAGGGGGAGGGAGGAGGAGGGGAGAGCCTAAGGGAGGAGAGGAAAGGAGGGGGAGGGAGGAGGAAGGGGGAGGCTAAGGAGGAGAGGAAAGGAGGGGGAGGAGGAGGAGGAAGGGGGAGGCTGGAGGAGAGGGAAAGGGAGGGGGAGGGAGGAGGAGGGGAGGAGCCTAAGGAGGAGGAGGAAAGGAGGGGGAGGGAGGGAGGAGGAGAGGGAGGCTAAGGGAGGAGGAGAGGAAAGGAGGGAGGGGAGGGAGGAGGAGGGGGAGGCTAAGGAGGAGAGGAAAGGAGGGAGGGGGGAGGGAGGAGGAAGGGGGAGGCTAAGGAGGAGAGGAAAGGAGGGAGGGGAGGGAGGAGGAGGGGGAGGCTAAGGAGGAGAGGAAAGGAGGGGGAGGGAGGGAGGAGGAGGGGGAGGCTAAGGAGGAGAGGAAAGGAGGGAGGGGGAGGGAGGAGGAAGGGGAGGCTAAGGAGGAGAGGAAAGGAGGGAGGGAGGGAGGAGGAGGGGGAGGCTAAGGAGGAGAGGAAAGGAGGGGGAGGGAGGAGGAAGGGGGAGGCTAAGGAGGAGAGGAAAGGAGGAAGGGAGGGGAGGGAGGAGGAGGGGGAGGCTAAGGAGGAGAGGAAAGGAGGGGGAGGGAGGAGGGAGGGGGAGGCTAAGGAGGAGAGGAAAGGAGGGAGGGGGAGGAGGAGGAGGCTGGGGGGAGGCTAAGGAGGAGAGGAAAGGAGGAGGGGGAGGGAGGAGGGAGGAGGGGGAGGCTAAGGAGGAGAGGAAAAGGAGGGGGAGGAGGAGGGAGGGGGAGGCTAAGGGAGGAGAGGAAAGGAGGGGGGAGGGAGAGGAGGGGGAGGCTAAGGAGGAGAGGAAAGGAGGGAGGGGGAGGGAGGAGGAGGGGGAGGCTAAGGAGGAGAGGAAAGGAGGGAGGAGGGAGGGAGGAGGGGGGGAGGCTAAGGAGGAGAGGGAAAGGAGGGGGGAGGGAGGAGGGGGGAGGCTAAGGAGGAGAGGAAAGGAGGGGGAGGAGGAGGAGGGGGAGGCTAAGGAGGAGAGGAAAGGAGGGGGAGGGAGGAGGGAGGGGAGGCTAAGGAGGAGAGGAAAGGAGGGGGAAGGGAGGAGGAGGGGGAGGCTAAGGGAGGAGGAAAGGAAAGGAGGGAGGAGGGGGAGGCTAAGGGAGGAGAGGAAAGGAGGGGGGAGGGAGGAGGAGGGGGGAGGCTAAGGAGGAGAGGAAAGGAGGGGAGGAGGGAGGAGGAGGGGGGAGGCTAAGGAGGAGAGGAAAGGAGGGGGAGGGAGGAGGGAGGGGGGAGGCTAAGGAGGAGAGGGAAAGGAGGGGGGAGGGAGGGAGGGGGAGGCTAAGGAGGAGAGGAAAGGGGGAGGGGGAGGCTAAGGAGGAGGAGAGGAAAGGAGGGGGAGGGAGGAGGAGGAGGGGAGGCTAAGGAGGAGAGGAAAGGAGGGGGGAGGGAGGAGGAGGGGGTGGCTAAGGAGGAGAGGAAAGGAGGGGGAGGGAGGAGGAGGGGGGAGGCTAAGGAGGAGAGGAAAGGAGGGAGGAGGGAGGAGGCTAAGGAGGAGAGGAAAGGAGGGGGGAGGGAGGGGAGGAGGGGGAGGCTAAGGAGGAGAGGAAAGGAGGGGAGGAGGGAGGAGGAGGGGGAGGCTAAGGAGGAGAGGAAAGGAGGGGGGGATAGGAGGGAGGAGGGGGAGGCTAAGGAGGAGAGGAAAAGGAGGGGGAGGAGGAGGGGGAGGCTAAGGAGGAGAGGAAAGGAGGGGGATAGGAGGGAGGGGGAGGCTAAGGAGGAGAGGGAAAAGGAGGGGGAGGGAGGAGGAGGAGGAGGCTAAGGAGGAGAGGAAAGGAGGGAAAGGAGGAGGAGGGAGGGAGGCTAAGGAGGAGAGAGGAAAGGAGGGGAGGGAGGAGGAGGGGAGGCTAAGGAGGAGGAGGAAAGGAGGGGGGAGGGAGGAGGGAGGGGAGGCTAAGGAGGAGAGGAAAGGAGGGGGGAGGGAGGGAGGAGGGGGAGGCTAAGGAGGAGAGGAAAGGAGGGGGAGGGAGGGAGGAGGGGGAGGCTAAGGAGGAGGAGAGGAAAGGAGAGGGTAGAGGGAGGGAGGGGGAGGCTAAGGAGGAGAGGAAAGGAGGGGGGAGGCTAAGGAGGAGAGGAAAGGGAGGGGGAGGGAGGGAGGGGGAGGCTAAGGAGGAGAGGAAAGGAGGGGGAGGGAGGGAGGAGGGGAGGCTAAGGAGGAGAGGAAAGGAGGGGGAGGGAGGGAGGGGAGGCTAAGGAGGAGAGGAAAGGAGGGGGAGGGAGGAGGAGGGGGGAGGCTAAGGAGGAGAGGAAAGGAGGGGAGGGAGGAGGAGGGGGAGGCTAAGGAGGAGAGGAAAGGAGGGGGAGGGAGGAGGAGGGGGAGGCTAAGGAGGAGAGAAAAGGAGGGGGGAGGGAGGAGGTAGGGAGGCTAAGAAGGAGAGGAAAGGAGGGGGAGAGGGAGGAGGAGGGGTGATAGGAGGGAGGGAAGAGGCTAAGGAGGAGGAGGAAAGGAGGGAGGGGGAGGAGGAGGAGGGGGAGGCTAAGGAGGAGAGGAAAGGAGGGAGGGGAGGAGGGAGGAGGAGGGGGGAGGCTAAGGAGGAGAGGGAAAGGAGGGGGGATAGGAGGAGGAGGGGGAGGCTAAGGAGGAGAGGAAAGGAGGGGTAGGCTAAGGAGGAGAGGAAAGGAGGGGGAGGGAGGGAGGGGGAGGCTAAGGAGGAGAGGAAAGGAGGGGGAGGGAGGAGGAGGGGGGAGGCTAAGGAGGAGGGAGAGGAAAGGAGGGGGAGGGAGGGAGGGGGAGGCTAAGGAGGAGAGGAAAGGAGGAGGGGGAGGGAGGAGGAGAGGAAAGGAAGGGGGAGGGAGGGGGGGAGGCTAATGAGGAGAGGAAAGGAGGGGGAGGAGGAGGAGGGGGTGACAGGAGGGGGCGAGGCTAAGGAGGAGAGGAAAGGAGGGGGAGGGAAGGAGGGGAGGCTAAGAAGGAGAGGAAAGGGAGGGAGGGAGGGAGGAGGAGAGGAAAGGAAGGGGGAGGGAGGGGGGAGGCTAATGAGGAGAGGAAAGGAGGGGGGGGAGGAGGAGGGGGTGACAGGAGGGGGCGAGGCTAAGGAGGAGAGGAAAGGGGAGGGGGAGGGAGGGAGGGGAGGCTAAGGAGGAGAGGAAAGGAGGAGGGGGAGGGAGGTGGAGGGGGGAGGCTAAAGAGGAGAGGAAAGGAGGGGAGAGAGGAGGAGGAGGGGAGGCTAAGGAGGGAGAGGAAAGGAGGGAGGGGGAGGGAGGAGGGAGGGGGGAGGCTAAGGAGGGAGAGGAAAGGAGGGGGGAGGGAGGAGGAGTGGGGAGGCTAAGGAGGAGAGGAAAGGAGGGGGAGGGAGGAGGGGGAGGCTAAGGAGGAGAGGAAAGGAGGGGGAGGCTAAGGAGGAGAGGAAAGGAGGGGGAGGGAGGAGGCTAAGGAGGAGAGGAAAGGAGGGGGGAGGGAGGAGGAGGGGGGAGGCTAAGGAGGAGAGGAAAGGGGGGGGAGGGAGGGAGGGGGGAGGCTAAGGAGGGGGAAGGCTAAGGAGGAGAGGAAAGGAGGGAGGAGGGAGGGAGGGGGAGGGAGGAGGAGGGGGGAGGCTAAGGAGGAGAGG
>NC_091584.1:28384487-28389487 GCF_042767895.1 Penaeus vannamei
GCTGATGGGGCGGGGCTTAGCTCAGAAGTTGCCAACAAGTATTTTCATGAAGATGAAGTGCTCATACCTAGTTATCCTTCCCTTGCTGTATTCAAAGACAAGAATATGCCAATTGTGCTAAAAAGAATTTCACAACGAAGAGTGCTAAAATTACGATCAATGCTGCACGCACACGAACGAATTATGCTGGATGTCACATGGAAAGATAAAAAAAAGCAAAGTGGATACAAGCCAAAGTACGTGACATCCTAGAGACAATAAGCAAACTGGGAGAGGAAGGAGATAGAGAGGAAAAAGAAGGGGGAAAGAGAAAGGAAAAGGAGATGATAGAGAAAAAAGAGGATGAGAGGGGAGAGTGTGATATTGGTAAAAAGATAGTGAAAAGGAGGAAAAGGCTGAGAGAAAAGAATTTAAAAAATCAAACAGGGTGATAGGGTAAGGAGAGTGATAGGAGGAAGGGGGGGGGGTGATGCAGCTGGTCTTTCGGTCCGGAGAGCAAAATGACAGACCAGACACCCACGACGGCGAAACAGGGCAGTCTTTGCATATTCAAATGACAAGTTGACAGCAACACTGGGCAGGATGGATGGGAAGTGGGGAGGAGAGGGAGGAGAGGGACAGAGGAAATAGAGAGATAAAGAGTAAATCAGACAGACAGACCGAAAGAGAGGGAGAGACAATAAGGGAAGAGAAAAGAAGAGAGAAAGAAAAAGGGGAAGAGAAAATAAGGAAAGGGAGACAGAGTAAAAAGGGAAGAAAAAAATAGAGGAGAGAGAGAGAGAGAGGAAGAGAAAATAAGGAGAAAGAGAGAGAGAGGAAGAGAAAATATGGGAAGAGAGAGAGAGAGAAAGAGGGAGAGAGAGAGGGAGAGAGAGGGAGAGAAGGACATAGAGAGAGAGAGAAAATAAGGAAAGAGAGACAGAGAGAGAGTGGAAGAGAAAATAAGGAAAGAGAGAGAGAGAAATAGAGAAAATAAGGAAAGGAGAGAGAGAGAGAGGAAGAGAAAATAAGAAGAGGGGACGGAGGGAGAGAGGAAGAGAAAATAAGGAGAGAGAGGGAGAGAGAGGAAGAGAAAATAGGGAAAGAGAGAGAGAGGAAAGAGAGAGAGAGAGAGAGCGGCAAAGACGCGGTGACGCCAGCCAACCGGTTGTAGCCGAGACCGGGTGTCGAGGAGCGGGTGGGGTGGGTGGGGGGGATAGTGGGGAGATGGTGGCGCGAGAGAGACAGAGAGGGAAACGGAGAGGCGGACAGACAAAGACAGAGAGAAGGAGAGACAAACAGAGATAGAAAGGGACAGAAATAGATTAAAACAGATGCGTCGTTAGAAAGACATATATTTACAAAGGACCGTAAATAGATAAATACAGAGAGAGAGAAGAGTAAAAGAGAAGAGAACGCTTTTCTTTATCTCATGCGTTCGAATTCCTCTTCCCTTGTGCGTATGGAACACACACAGACGCTCACATACACACACGCTCACGAACATGCACACAGACTCGCACACGTTCACATGCACACACCCACATACAAACACACACACACGCATTCACACACACGTTCATATACACACGTTCACATACTCTCTCGCTTTCTCTCTCTCTCTCTCTCTCTCTCTCTCTCTATTTATCTATCTATCTATCTGTGTGTGTGTGTGTGTGTGTGTGTGTGTGTGTGTGTGTGTGTGTGTGTGTGTGTGTGTGTGTGTGTGTGTGTGTGTGTGTGTGTGTGTGTGTGTGTGTGTGTGTGTGTCTGTCTGTCTGTCTGTCTGTCTCTCTCTCTCCCTCTCACACACACAGTCACCCGCCCTTGCGCATTTCCATATAAGGCTGAAATCACCTTCGTAATGACAAAGTATCTGAAGCGATCACAAGGGCGTTGTTATAAGGATGTGGTTATGTGGCTATAGGCGAGTGCGGGACCGCGAGCGCGCGTGTGCAAGGGGGTTGGGGGTGGAGGAGGGGGAGGTGGAGGAGGGGGAGGTGGGGGTAGGGTGAACGAGGGCCTGGGAGGGGAGAGGGTATTGTGGGGGTAAAGGGGTGGAGGAGGGAGGGGGAGATGAGGCGAGGAAGAGGGTATGGGGGTTGGAGGGGATATGAGGGAGGAGTGAGGGAGAGGGAGGGAAGGGTGGGATAAGGGGATGGGTGGGTGGGTGAGGGAGCAGATAATGGGGGGAGGGGAGTGAGGTGGGGGCGAGGTGGGAGGGGATATAGCTGGGCGAGAGGGTGGGGGAGGGGGAAGCGGTGGGGGCAAGGGAGTGGGTGAGAGGGGAGGAGAGAATGAGGGGAGAGGGTGAGGGGGGAGAGGAGGGTGGGCGTCGGATCTCTCAGTGCTCGGGAGAGGGAGACTCAGATGCGTAGGTTCGCGGGCGTGAATAAACACATATCTAACAGGATGCGGAGAAAGAGTTTGCAGATTGAAAACGATTTTTCTTTTATGATCTCTCATTCATTTCTTTACAACTTCGTCTGCACTTCTCTCTATCTCTCTTTCCTCTCTTTCTATCTCTCTCTATCTATCTATCTCTCCCCCTCTCTCGGTTTCTCGCTTCTCTCCCTCTCACTCTCTCTCTCTTCCATCTTTCTTCCTTCGTTCCCTTCCCTTTCTCCACCCTCCTTCCGTCTCTCATCTCTTTCTCTTACTCGCCCTCTTCTCTCTCCCTCACACTTTCCCTCCTTCTTCTCTCCCTCCGTTCCTCTCTTCTTCCCTCCTCCTCTTTCCCCCCCACTCTCCACTCTCTCTCACTTTCCCTCCTTCTTCTTCCCTCCTTCTCGTTTTCCCTCCCTCCGTTCTCCCCTCCCTCTCTTCCTCCCTCCTTCTTGCGCAAACAAACGCATGCACACTTAACTCATAACTTGCAGAAGTAACTACTCAACACACGCTGCGAATTCTGTAACGAGAGATGCGACCGGCGGCTGGATGGATGGATGGATGGACGGGTGGAGGGAGGGAGGGAGGGAGGGAGGGAGGGAAGGATGGATGGATGGATGGATGGATGGACGGGTGGAGGGAGGGAGGGAGGGAAGGAAGGAGATAGGGAGGGATGGAGGGAGGGATATATAGATAGATAAATGGACAGATAGATGGAGGGAGGGAGGAAGGGAGAGAGGAAGGGAGGGAGGGTGGGAGGAAGGAAGGGAAGGAGGGAGGAAGGGAGAGAGGGAGGGAGGGAAGGAGGGAGAGAGGGACGGAGGGTTGGACTGGTTGGATGGATGGAGGGAGGGAGGTGGGGATTGAGGGATTTAGAGAGGTAGGAAGAGAGGAGGGGAAGGAGGGAGGGAGGAAGGGAGGAGGGGAGGGATGGAGGAACTGGATCGACTGATGGCTAAATGGCTGCATGACACAAAGCCGATAACATCATGTAGTTGACAACATCTCTCAATGACAGCGTTGGATTGACACGGAATCGAAACGCTAAAGCCCGTGACATGACACTAAACCCCGGTGACATGACACACAGCTCCCAGACGCGACAGAAGTACATTTCAAATAGGCGAGCGAATAACCGTATAGCCTCAGGAAGAACACAACTCTGCGGTCACAGCACGCCCGGTTTCACTGTAACACACGAGACGAGTTGACGAAAGGAGAGAGAGAGAATTAGAGAAAAAAAAATGAAAAGAAAAGAAACAGGACAGATAAAAGAATATAATAATAACAAAATGGGAAAAAATCACATTTATCTCCGCAAAAGACGTGGTGTTTCGCGCGCTAAGTGTGAAAAAAATCTTATTCCAACAGTCACAATCTGAGGCGCATAAAACCCACTTGATGATATAATGATATATAAAACCCTGTTATACCGAAGTGACATAATGACACGCTCGACCCCGCTATTGCGACGCGAGAAATGACAGACGTCTGAAGGTAGAAGAAGAGAGAGAAGAAGAGGAACAGAGGGGGAGGAGGGAGGAGGGAGGGAGGGATGGAGAGGAGGAAAAGAGGAAGAGAGGGGGAGAAGGGAGGGAGGGGATGGAGAGAAGACGAGGGACAGAGGGAGAGGGAGAGGGAGGACGAAAGGATAGCAAGAATAGAGAAGGGGAGGGAGGACGGGAAGACGAGGAACAGAAGGACGAGTTGAAGTAAGAAGAACTGAGGACAAGGGAGAAGAAAGAGAAAGAAGAATAAGGGAGAGAGAAAGAGAGAGAAAGGGAGATAAACAGACAAAGCTTGATAGCGAGGGAGTGAGCGAAAGAGAGACAGAAGTAGGGAGCGAAAAAAGAAAGAGAGAGAGAGAGACAGACAGACAGACAGAAAGAGAGACAGACAGGCAGACAGACAAACATACAGTGAGAGAAAAAGACAGAAAGACAGACAGACAGACAGGCAGACAGAGACAGACAGACAAACATACAGACAGAGAGAAAGAGACAGACAGACATACAGAGAGAGAGAGAGAAAGAGTACGGTTGTTATCTTATCACTCGGCGTTTTATGCCAAGCACCGGCCTTATCTTTAGAAGAAACCCCGCGTGAAAAACGAAAAGGTTGTTGAGAAAGAGAATTAAAGAGATAATTCAGCGTCAGGGCGGCGAACAAGGACGAAATGGCGATAGGATTCACAACGAAAAGGATGATAGCAAGAAAAGGATGATGATGATGATGATATTAATGATATGATAATGCTAATAGCAATCATTCTAAATAACGTGATTAATAGTAATATTGATGATAGAAATAATGATAAAAATAATGATCATGGTAATAATAGCAGCAGTGATAGTAAAATAATACAAAGCAATAACAAAAATAGTAACTGTTATATTAATGATAGTAATAGTGATGATGATGATAATAATAACTGTAATGATAATAACAAAAATAATGATGATGATTATCATTATTTTTATTATTATTATCATTATTATCATTATTATTATTATTATTATTATTATTATTATTATTATTATTATCATTATTATCGTTATTATTATTATCATTATCATTATTATTATTATTATTATCATCATCATCATCATTATATTGATAATAATGATAATGAT
>NC_091584.1:28396987-28399487 GCF_042767895.1 Penaeus vannamei
CACTCTTACTCTCTATCTTTCCCTCACTCTTATTCACTCCCTCCTGTGTGCATGGACAGCACGCACATGCAGAGAGAGAGAGCAGTCGTCATTAAATAATCTGAAATGATGGAACGAAGGCGAAGGGAAAGGAAGGACATTGGGCAATAAATCGCCTTCACTTACCTTTGAGGAAGCTGTGGTCCTGGAGGCATTCTCTCTCGTCCGAGGAAGACGAGCAGGAGGAGGAGGAGGAGGAATACGAGGAGGAGGACGAGGGCGAGGCGGACGAGGACACGGCGACGGCGGCGACGGCGGCGGCGGCGGTGACGGTCGAGGCGAAGGCGGGGTCGGCGGCGGCGGCGAGCGCGCGCGCGGGGAACGCCACGGGGAGGAGCGACAGCAGGAGGCAGGTCGTCGTCGTCAGCATCGCCGTCGTCGTCGTCGTCGTCTTCGCTCTCGAGGTCGTCGCTCCGGCTGTTGCGGCTCTTCTGGGTGGCCGAGGCGCGGCTGCGGTGGGCGTGGGTGGTGCTTCTGCAGCGCCGTTCGTCGGCCCTTGGGCGTGGGGGGGCGCGAGGGCCATTGTCTTGGGGGAGGGGGTGTTGTGGGGGTTGTATCAAAGGGGTGGGGGTTATATTACGTTATTTGGGTTCTTGGGAGTTGCTCGGGGGGGGGGGGGGTCGTACTTCTCTCCACCTTTTGAGAGAGAGAGAGAGGAGAAGGGAGGGGAGAGGGGGAGGTATTGAGGCGTGAGCGCTTGTCTTCTTCTCCTTACGTCAAATTCTTTCGCCTTTTCTCCCACCTCCTCCTTTCTTGGTGTGAATGGGACGTAAGGAGTGGAGGGGGTGAGGGGGGGATCTCAGGGAGTGGGGGGATGAGGGGGGGGGGGTTCTGAAGCCCGTGGGGACGAATCGAAGGAAAGGGAAGCGGGGAAGAGAGAAGGAGGAGAGGAAGAAGGAAGGACGGAGATGAAGAAGACTATACGATAAAGAGGAAGAAAATGTCTTCTTTCAAAAGGTCTTTTTTTTCTTCCTTGCTGTTCTTGGGTTTTATTTCTTTTGTTTTATTTAGTATTCTGTATATTTTGATATTTTCCTTTTCTTGCACTTTTTATTTGGAGAGAATCTATTTCTTGTGAGTGTTGATAACCTCCTTATTTTCTTCGTGCTTTCTTCTTTCTTTCTTTTTATTGTTCGTTTTTCTTCTTTCGCTTTCTTTTGATCCACTGGAGTAGCGTTCACGATTTCCAAAAAATATTAATTCTTTACCCCTGCGCTTGCTCTTGCCTTTATCAGTCAAGTTATTTCAAGCACCGACTGTTAGCATTTTTTTTAAATATTTTTTTTTATTTTGTTATATATATATTCATTAAATTCATTTATTTCCCTTCAGGTACAGGATAAACATAGAGTGAAAATGGCGGCTGAAATTCTAACCTACTTTGAGTACTAAAATTTGTGCTTCAGTTGAGCATCAAGATCGTTCTTGGCGGCGCTTACGAGGAGAAGTTGTTCTTCTTTCTAGCTAGAGACCGCATCGGCTGGTGTCGTTGATCAGATTTGTACATTCTCGAAATAAATCCGTTGAGAAGGAGAAATGGAGAGAGGAAAACGAGTCAAAATGTTCGACAACTTGTTCGGAGGGACGAGGGTGCCCGCTGTACGATGATCGCCAGCCGGGAGTAGATACAGGATACCCGCTGTACGATGCTTTGTTCAAGAGGTTGTTCGGGTTGACGGGTTGATGGGGGGAGGGGGCGAGTAAAGGGTTACGAGAGGTTTTCTGCTGCACAACGCCTTTGTCCAGAAGGGGAATGGATATCCTCTGTGCGATGCTTTGTCAATTGGAAAGGTATTTTTCCCTCTCTCTAGGAGGAAGAGGATGTCGGTTGTACGATGCTTTCTCTAGAGGAGGTGGAGAGAATGCCCGCTGTATGATGCTTTCTCTAGAGGTAGGAGGATGCCCGTTGTACGATGCTTTCTCTGCCCTGAAGAAGATGCCGGCTGTTCGATTCCTTCTTCAGAGAGGAAGTGGATGCTTACTACACGACACTTTCTCCTAAGAGAAAGGAAACAGGATAATCTGCAGAAGGTACTTATTTGATAGGAGGACGAAAATCCCTGCTTGAAACGGTGCTCACTGATGAGCGGAGGACACCAGCTGTACGATGATGATCATACAGGTGAGGTGGACAGGAGGCTGCCGGGAGTACGATGCTCTTCCGTAGTTCTGGGAGTCGAGGGGAGTGAAGAGGGGAAAAGGAGAACGGAAAGAGCAAAATTGTAGGACAAGGGGGTCACGTGGGGCTCGGTGGAGGGAAAAGGAACTCCGTCGGGTATTTTCCAGGATAAAAAAGGAGAGAGACTGAGGCTTGTTCACTAAGTCTCCTTGAGGTTTGTTGTTACACAAGATGGCTGCACCACTGCAAGGGAGAGAGGAGAGACATTAGGACACGAGGGACAAAAAAATATTTTACGTACTTTCAATAAATGTGATTAGAATAAATACCTTCTTTTGGTCT
>NC_091584.1:28404487-28409487 GCF_042767895.1 Penaeus vannamei
GGAGAGAAGAGAAAAAGGGGGAAGAGGGAAGGAGGAGAGAGGGGAGGAGAGGAAGAGAGGAGTGAAGGGGAAGGGAAGAGGGGTCAGAGGAAGGGGGAGGAGAGAGGCAGAAGGGGAAGAGGGGGATAGAAGGGACTAGAGGAAGAGGAGAGGAGGGGAGAGAGCGGGAAGGGGAGGAGGGAAAGGGGATGCGGAAGAGAGAGGGAAAGAGAGGAAGTAGGGAAGAGGAAAAGGGAAATTAATAAGTAGAGAGCATGTGGAAAAAAGGGAGATTATGGGCAGCGAAAGAAGGGGGAAGGAATAGGAGAGGGAAGGGAAGAGAAATGGAGATGAACAAGGAAGAGAACAAGAGATGAACAAGGGAAGAAAAGAGGAGAAAGAAGGGGAGAAGTGATGGAACAGCAGAACACAGGGTAAGGGATGGAGAGGAAAAGTGAAATAAGGGAAAAGAGAAGGGAGGGAAAAGAACGCAGAAGGAAAGGGGAATGAGGAGGGAGGAGAAAGAGAGGAGAGGAAAACGGAAGAGGAAGAGGGCGGAGGAGGGGATGCAGAAGAGCACGGAAAGGAGAGGGGGAGAGAAGGGACGAAAGGGAAGGAGAAGGAAAGGGAACAGGAGGAGAGGAGGAGGGAAGGGAGCAGGAGGAGGGGGAGGAGAATAGGAGGAGGGCGGGAAGTGAGGAGGGGAGGGGGGGTCGAAGGGGGGGGGAGGGGGGTCTCTTAAAGGCGATCGGGCCGGGGCAGAAGCATTCTCTTCCTCTGCTTGTTTTCTTCTTCTTCTTCTTCTTCTCCTTCTTCCTCTTCTTCTTTTTCTCTTCTCTCTTTTTCTTCTTCTCTTTCTTCCTCTTTTTCTCTTTCGCTTCTTCTTCTTCTCTTTCTTCTTTCTCTTCTTTTCTTCTTTTTCTCCTCTTTCTTCCTCTTCTTCTTCTTTTTCTTTCGCTTTTTCTGTTTCTTCTTCTTCTGTTTCTCTTTCTTTTTCTTCATTTCCTCTTTTCTTTTTTTTCTTTTTGCTTTCCGTTTTTTGCTTGTCCTTCATTTTCTTCCTTTTGTTTTCTTTCTTTTTATCATTGTACTGATTTTTTTTCTCTTTTTTCATTCTTCTTCTTTTTATTATTATTATTATTATATGATATTATATGATAATAATAATAATTATTATCATTAGTATCATTATCATCCTTACTATTATTACCAGTATCATTATTATTATTATTATTATTATTATATTATTTTTATCATTATTATCATTGTTGTTATTATTATCATTATTATTATCGTAATATGTGTTATCATCATCATCAATATCATCATGCATCTTTTACTTTTCTCTCTTCTTATCATTATCATCCTTTTCATTATCATAATTTCTCAGAGGTAGAGAGAGAGAGAGAGAGAGAGAGAGAGAGAGAGAGAAAGAGAGAGAGAGAGAGAGAGAGAGAGAGAGAGAGAGAGAGAGAGAGAGAGAGAGAGAGAGAGAGAGAGAGAGAGAGAGAGAGAGAGTGAGAGAGAGAGAGACAGATATAGAGAGAGAGACAGAGAGAGATACAGATATATAGGTAGAAAGATATATATAAAGAAAGGTGTCGGGGGGAGAGACAGAGATAGAGGGAGAGATAGAGAAACAGAGAGAGACAGACAGACGGAGAGAAAGACTGACAAACAGACAGGCAGACAGAGATACGCATATATAGATAGATAGATAGATAGTGAGGCAGTGAGAGAGAGAGAGAAAGAGAGAGACAACCAGAGACAGAGAGAGAGAGAGAGAGAGAAAGAGAGAAATCCAGAGAGAGAGAGAGAGAGAGAGAGAGAGAGAACGAGAGAGAGCCAGAGAAAGAGAGAGAGAGAGAGAGAGAGCCAGAGAGAGAGAGAGAGAGAGAGAATGAAAGAGAGAGAGAGAGAGAGAGAGAATGAAAGAGAGAGAGAGAGAGAGAGAGAGAATGAAAGAGAGAGAGAGAGAGAGAGAGAGAGAATGAAAGAAAGAAAGAATATCGAATGAATAACTTCATTTAATAAAAAAAAAAAACAAACTTGAACACCGGTTTTTGAGGAAAAAAGCAAAAAAAAAAAAAAAAAAAAAAAAAAACATAAATATAGCATTGACTGAAACATCAAAGTGAACTGTCATTTCTGACCAAAGAGACATAAACAAAAAAGAGATATCTATGTATATAGGTAGCTAGATAGACTGATGCGCACTTATATATACATACATATAGAAAGATAGATAGATAGGCAGGTAGACAGGTATGTAGGTAGATAGATAGATGATATAGATAGATAGATATAGATAGATAAACAGACAAGGAAGCAGACTGAGGGTAAGGTTTGATAGCAATGAAGATAATGATAATGATATTGAAGGTGATCATGAAATGTAATGATAATCATGATACTAGTGTAATAATGATGATGATAATCATGATAACAATTATGATGATAATAATAATAATGATGATTATATTATGATATATTAGAGGTGTTAGTCATAATAGTAATGATGGTAAAAAATGAAATAGTAATAATGATATGAACAATAATGATAATGATAATCATAAGAACAATAATGGTAATGAAAATAATGATAATGATAATGATGATCATAATAATAATGATCATTAATCATAATAGTGACAGAGTAATAACAACAATGATAATGATAATAATGATATCATTGATGACAATTATAATGAAAATTACATCAATAGTAATGATAATAACAATAATGATAATGATAACAAAATTGTAGTAATAATAGTACGAACAATAAGAAAAAACAAAATAAGAAAAGGAAGTAGAGAAATTCTGATAATGAAAATTATAATGATAAGAAGAGAGAGAAATAAAAGAAGCATGAGGATAATGATGATGACGGTAAGGTGAAGAAAAGAGACGATAGTAACTAAAAAAGAGACCGTAAAATAAATTAGGGAAATCAGAAAAATAGAGAAAAAAGATATAGAAACATCGAAAGAAGGAGAAGGAAAACTAAAGAGAGAGACAGGAAAACTGGAAAAAGTACAACTAAGAAAATAAGCGAAAAAATGTATTAACAAAGAATCACAAGAGAAAATCAAAAGATAAACATAAATAGATAAAAGGAAAAGCTAAACATAGAGGCGGAAAACCATAGGATACGGAAAGAAGAAAAGATATAAAAGAAAAGAAAAGAAAATGAGAGAGAAGGAAAAGGGGAGAAAGACGGAAGACCAACGCCTTCTCCCTTTCCTCTCCTTTCCCCTCTCCCCATTTCACCTTCCCTCTCCCCTCACCCCATTCCCCCTTTCCTCTCCCCTCACCCCATTCCCCCCTTTCCTCACCCCTTTCCCCTTCTCCCTCTCCCTCATCCATTCTCCTTTCCTCTCCCCTCTCCCCATCCCCCCTTTCCTCATCCTTTCCCCTTCTCCCTCTCCACTCATCCCATTCCCCTTTCCTCTTCCCTTTCCCCATCCCCCCCTTTCCTCACCCTCTACATGCTCCCTCTCCCCTCATCCATTCCCCTTTCCTCTCACTCTCTCCCCATCCCCCCCTTTCCTCACCCTCTCCCCTTCTCCCTCTCCCCTCATCCATTCCCCTTTCCTCTCCCCTCTCCCCATCCCCCCCTTTCCTCACCCCTCTCCCCTTCTCCCTCTCCACTCATCCATTCCCCTTTCCTCTTCCCTCTCCCCATCCCCTCCTTTCCTCACCCTCTCCCCTTCTCCCTCTCCCCTCATCCATTCCCCTTTCCTCTCCCCTCTCCCCCTCCCCTTCCTACCCCCCCCCTCCTTGCGAAGATCCCTGTTTTTATACGTTAAAAAGTTCCACCGACTCAGTTGCCATGGGAACAGCTCCTGAGACTCCAGTCCCCTCGCCTCCTCTGTCTGTGGCTCCGTCTGTGTCTGGCTGTGGCGTGTCTGGAAGCTACGGGCTTTGTCTGTGGGAGGAAAAGCTGGAGAGGTTGTGCGCGTGTCTGGCTGGCTGGTACGCTTGTCTGTGGCGTGTCTGGAAGGCCGTTTGGTCTGTGAGGATGACTGGTGGGTTTTGGCTGTCTGTCTGTCTGTCTGTATGTATGCTTTTCCATAGCGTGTCTGGAAGTCTGTCTGTGTGTCTGTCTATATGCTTGGCTGTGGCGTGTCTGGAAGCCTGCCTGTCTGTCTGTCTGTATGCTTTTCCATAGCGTGTCTGGAAGTCTGCCTGTCTGTCTGTCTATATGCTTAGCTGTGGCGTGTCTGGAAGTCTGCCTGTCTGTCTGTCTATATGCTTGGCTGTGGCGTGTCTGGAAGTCCGTGGGGATGACCAGTCGCTTGTCTGAAAATCTAATTTGTTTGTGGGATGTGATAATGACTGCGCTTTTCTGCTTGTTTATAGCGCTTGTGGTAATCTTTATTGTTTGTCTGTTTGTTAGTAGGAATGACCTATTCAGATGTTTCTTTGTTTACTTGATTCATTGTTTACCCGGTTGCCTGTTTGTCTGGCTGTGTGTCTGTCTGTGGTGTCTGTAAATCTGTCTTTGATTTACCGGCTCTTCGTCTTGGCCGTGTCTTCCTGCCTTTACATGTGCTTTGTGTCTTTCTGCGACGTGTCTGTGAACCAGTCGCGTCTGTCTCTATGTCTGACTGTGGCGTCCTGGTTGTCCGTCTCACGTTTGTCTGTCTGTCTCACATCTCTCTCTCTCTCTCTGTCTTTTCTCTCTCTCTCTCTCTCTCTCTGACTGTCTCTCTCTCTCTCTTTCTCTCTCACTCTCTCTCTTTCTCTCTCTCTTTCTCTCTCCGTCTCTCTCTCTCTCTCTCTCTGTCTCTCTCTCTCTCTCTCTCTCTCTCTCTCTCTCTCTCTCTCTCTCTCTCTCTCTCTCTCTCTCTCTCTCGCTTTCTCTGTCTCTCTCTCTCTCTATGTCTCTCTCTCCCCTTTCCCATTTCTCAGTCAGTCTGTCCAGCTGTCAATTTTCTTTACAGTAACCCTGTCTCCCTCTCTTTCTTCCTTTTATTTTCTTTTTTTCCAAAGGGGTAGCGATGGAAAGAGATGCA
>NC_091584.1:28415662-28428162 GCF_042767895.1 Penaeus vannamei
CAGGGGGGGGAGGGAGGGAAGGGGGAAAAAAAGGGATGGAGGAGGAGGAGGAGGAGAAGGAGGAGGAGGAGGGGGAGGGGGAAGGGAAGAGGGGGGAGGAGAGGAAGGAAGGAAGGCGAGGAGGAGGAAAAAAGGGGAGGAGGAAAAAAAAAAGGGGGTGGAAAGGGGGAGGAGGAGAAAAGGAAAAAAAAAAGGGAAGGAAAAAAGGGGAAAAAAAGAAGGAAGGAAAAAGTGGGAAGGGGGAGGGAGAAGGGAGGAAGAAGAGGAAAGGAAGGAAGGAAAAAAAAATGGGAATGATGGGAAAAAAAAAACGATGGGATAGGTATAAGGGGGGGAGAGGGGGAAGGGGGGGGGGGGAAAGGAGGAAAATTGGGAATAAAAAATGGAAAGGATAAGAGAGGAAGAGGGGAGGGGGAAGAAAGGAAGAAGGGAAAAAAGGGGTAAGGAAAGGAGAAAAAAAAAAAAAAAAAAAAAAAAAAAATATAAAATTTTAAAAAATTTAAAAAAAAAATTTAAAAAAAAAAAAAAAAAAAAAAAAAAAAAAACTATAAAAAAAAAAATTTTTTTTTTTTTTTTTTTTTTTTTTTTTTTTTTTTTTTCTATTTCTCCCCAACCCTTTTTTTTTTTTTTTTCTTTTTTTTTTTTTTTTCTTCCTTTTTTTTTTTTTCCTTTTTTTTTTTTTTTTTTTTTTTTTTTTTATTTTTTTTTTTTTTTTTTTTTTTTCTTTTTTTATTATTTTTTCCCTTTTTTTTTTTTTTTTTTTTTTTTTTTTTTTTTTTTTTTTTTTTTTTCCTACCCACGAGTAATATTTCGACCAATAACGGAGACGAACAGGCTCGCCGCGACGGCTCCCGCGGGCGAGCGTTGGCAACATCGCCGATGCTTATAAAAACACGCGGCTGCAGGCCGGTGTGTGCGCGCATGTACGAACGCACGCACGCACGCACATGGATAGTAGACGCACACACGCACGCATGTGTCTGGAACACGCACGCACGCACGCACGCACGTGGCTGGTAGACGCACCTACTCACACACGTGGGCACATGTCTGGAAGGTAGACACAGCGCCGTCCCGTGGCTGCGATGCCAACATACGCGAACGCGTTGGTGCTTCGGGGGATGTAACACTGTTTTATGAATATATATATATATATATATATATATATATATATATATATATATATATATATATATATATAATGTATATGTATATATATAATATTATTATTATTAAAAAATACAAATTATTATTATTATATATATATATATATATATATATATATATATATATACTCATACATATATATTATATTATATACATATATATATATATATATATATACACATATTATTGCTATTATTATTAAATATATATATACATATACATATATTCATATATATATATATATATATATATATATATATATATATATATATATATTTATATATATATATATATATATATATATATATATATATATATATATATACATACATATATTTTTATCTATTTATTTATATACAGAGAAAGAGATAGATAGATAGATAGATGGATAGATAGATAGAGAGAGAGAGGATAAATAGGTAGATAGAGAAGAGAGGAGAAAAATATCGGAGCTTTGGTTTAATTATTTTGCATCTAACAAGTGGCCTCATTCCACTGTGTCAGATATTGACACCAGAGGTGTTTGGGAGCAACTTTCGCTGGAGCCATATAGGTGTTAGAAACGAGCAATGTAAATATATCTACACACATATATATGTATCAATATATATATATATATATATATATATATATATATATATATATATATATATATATATATATATATATATATATATATATATATATATATATGAATCAGAGAGAGAGCGGAAGGGAGAGAAATAGCCAGAGGGAAAGGGAACGAGAAAGAGAGAGAAATAGAGAGATAAAGAGAGGAAGAGAGGCAGTCGAACAGACAGACGAGCGTGTCCGTAAACCTCCATTCAAATTGTTCTCCGCTGAGGGTTCAATATTCGTGAAAAGAATATTGGCTAATGTGTTCGGTTCCTTTCCTCCTTATTTCGAAAAATATTGAATCGCAGAAATTTGAGGAAAAGCCAATAAATGAGTCTTTTTCTTTTCTCTTTTCTTGTGCTTTTTTCTTTCTGTCTCTAACTCCCCCAATCTTTCTCTCAGTCTCTCTCTCTCTCTTCCTCCCCCCCCTTCTCTCTCTCTCTCTCTCTATCAATCTAGCTCTCTCTCTCTCTCTCTCGCTCTCTCTCTCTCTCTCTCTCTCTCTCTCTCTCTCTCTCTCTCTCTCGCTCTCTCTCTCTCTCTCTCTCATATTCTCTTTTACACACTCTCTTAAGAACTTCATTCCAACAGCGAAAGAATCTTCAACACTTTTCTATTCTTTTTCTTTCTTCCCTTCGCCAACTTCTGTTTCAAAGAGGTGAAACAGGAGAATATATTTTTCCTTTTTTTCTCTCTCCCTCTCCCTCCCTCTCCCACGCTGCTTATCCCGCTCGTAATGGGAATTTCATTTCGGACGAGAACTTTCTGCTCTGCGCTTTGGTGTCGGACGCTGTGGCTTCGCTCTTGCTGTTTGTGGCCTTATTATCGTTCTTTTTTTCTCTCTTACCGTTTTTTTGTTTCATTTTTTTAGAGGGGAGGAGTTGGGGTTTGAGGGCGGGGCTCGAATAAACATCTGGATCGGCTGTTTAATGTATGTGTACACACAGAATCGGGTGTATGCAGGCATGCACACACACATACACATGCTTACACTCACGCTCGTAAAAAATACTCACGTACTTTCCTCCCTCTTTCCTTCATCTCTCTATTCCTTCTACTTCTCCATCTATCTTATCTCTTCTCTCTCTTTCTCTTCTCTCCATTTCTCACTTTTTCATCTTTGTCTCACTCTCTCCTTTTTCCACTTCAATTTCTCCTATCCCCATTTCTTACTATCTTTCCTTGTCTCTCTCTCTCATTTTTTTTTCTCCCCTCCCACTCTCTCCTATCCCTCTCTTTCCCTTATTCTCGTTCTCTTCACCTCCTCTCTTTCATTCCTCTCGCCTCCGCTGTTTCTCACCTACTGCTCCTTTTCACTCTTTAAATCTCTCTTCTCTCTCTTTTTGTCTCATAGTTCCCCCTCCCCCTTCTCTTCTTTTAATTTCTCTTTCTCTTTATCTCTCTATGTCTGTATACTGTTGACCTACTTATTTCTATTTGTTATTTCCCTTTTCTTATCATTATCATCGTTTTCATATCTGTTATTATTATTACTATCAGTATTATTGATATCATTATCATCATCCTCATCACCCTCATTATCATTGTTATTATGATTACTATCATCATGACCATCATTATCATTATTGTGACAAGTTTTGTTCTAGTTATTGTAATTATTTTTGGTGTTATCAGAATTGTTGTTATTATCATCATTGTTCTGGTTATTAACATTGTCATAATTATTATCGTTATCATCATTATTATCATTATCATAAATATTATCATTACTAACATTATTATTATTGCCATTATTTTCTATTATCATCATCACCATTACTATCATCTTTATCATTATCCTTATTACTATTATCACTGTTGTCACTATCATCAATGAATACCATCACTCATCAATACTCCCACTACACATTATCACCCATGAACACTCATTCCTATGTTGAGCATAATAAGTATCACAATCGAATTTAACACGAATAACGACCTCAGGGCATTCTGAGTTTATATAGAATTGATGCGTCGGGTCATGACCTTTGGCTGTCATGAATATGTCAAGCGTCGCTGTCATGCATCATTGATAAGGAATGACGTGAACGCGGTAGAAAAGGCGAGAATGATGGACGTTCGCCGTCACGCCCGCGCGGGGAAGGCGGGCGCGAATAGACGCACATGAGTGAATATCCGCGCTCATGGACGCAGGTGCACACGGGCGCAGATGCACACGTTTATGTATATGCGCGCTTACATCCGTATGTATAATATGATGAATTATAATATATATGTTTGTGTGTGTATGTGTGTGTGTGTGTGTGTGTGTGTGTGTGTGTGTGTGCGCGTGTATGTGTGTGTGCATATACATTATTGTCACTTATTCAAAGATTGCGATTATGATCTCGTTATCATTATCTGCTAATGTAATAAAATGCCAATGGCTCTGTAAAACAATAAAATGCCTCACTCACTCAATGGGGACGAACTGAACCCTCAGCCCCAAGACCAGCAATAGTTCCAGGTCTGGTACGTCTGAATCCAGGTGTCAAAGGATATTTTTCGAAATTTCCTCTGAATCAAAAGTTCTCGATGAGGTTGATAACGTGGGATTGGAATATATTTTTAAAGGATGGAGTACTAATTAAGATATTGATAATTTCTCCGACATTTCGACAAAGGAAAAGAACAATAACTTAGTAGGAATGTTTTAATAAATAGGATATGGAAAAAAAATCTTCCCTTAAACACACACACAGACACACACACATCTTTGCGACTGTGTGCGTGTGTGTGTGTGTGCACGTGCGCATGTGTTGATATTTACACACACACACACACACACACACACACACACACCTTTGCGACTGTGTGCGTGTGTGTGTGCGCTCGCATGTGTTGATATTTACACACATACACACACACACACACACACACACACACACACACACACACACACACACACACACACACACACACACACACAGCCTTGTGACTGCGTGTGTGCGTCGCATGTGATGATTTATACACACACATACTGCGAAGGGCACAAGCTCAATGGCGTAGATAAAATACGACAGACTTAGCTCTTAAGGCGAGAGTATTACGCACACAAGAGAGAAGGAAAAAGTCAGACTAAAACGGATAAAAATACGTAAAAAAAATGTTTTAATAAGACTTAAAGAGACAGCGAAGGAATTTCAGAAAGTCAAAATAGCAATAATATTCGAATAATGAAAAGAAATGGAAAAAAATCAACATGAAAAAATGCTAAAACAAAACAAAAAACACAAAGCCGTTAACAGAAGGGAAAGTAAGATCCGATCAATTAAATCAGCGCCAATGAATCATTTGATTACACCTGGAAGATTAATTAACCAAGAATTCAAGTATGTTCACAGAAGCATGATTGTCACGAAATTTGATTTTATCGAACATAGGTCAGAGTTCGTAATATTTTCTAGGTATTTGTATAATAAAGTTTGATGTATTCTGATGGATAATTGATAGTAATGATGAGAATGATAATAACGGTATTATTAATGATGGTAATGATAATGCCACTGATGATAATGATAATGATTATGGTAATAATGATAACAATAATGATAACAAATAACAATAGTAATAATGAAAATGGTCTTTGTTATAAGAATAATGATAATGATAATGCCACTGATGATAATGATAATGATTATGGTAATAATGATAACAATAATGATAGTAAAAATAATGAAAATGTAGTCCTTTACCATAGCAGATGTGTCCACAACGATAATAATAACAATGATAACGATCATAATAACAACGATAATAATAATAATAACAAAGACAATAATGATAATAATGGTAATAATTCTGCAGTGATAATAATAATAACACCAATAATACTAATGATAATGATATTTACAATGATGATGATAATGAAATAACAATATCAATAACAACAATAACCATAACACAGATACACGTAGATAAATAATTCGTCATATGATATAAAACATAATTTCTATGATAAACTGGGATGTCATAAAGAATACCAAAGGCAATGATGCAAAATCCTGTCATTAGAAGCTGCACAAATGTTGAAAATGTTGAAAATGTTGAAAAAAGGCATTCGAGTTTGTATTTGTCAATATTGTTCAATCGGAAAATATTTAAACTAATGCAGATTTTTGGTGTTGATATATTTGAGTTGATATATTTCATAAAAATAAAGTTAAACTATCTAATAAAAATAGGTAGATAGATAATAACAAATTAACAAAAGGAATATAATTTGAGAACAAAACAAAAAATATATATACATATACATATATATTTCGCTTTCGGAAAAACTGTAGCGTCAGCATTTTTTTCTTTTTTTTTTACTGAACCTGACTTTCCATTTATTCTTCTTCTTTTCTTTTATTCTCAGGTTTTTGTAATATTATCCTTGATGTTCTTCTGCATCTGAAGAGAAATTATGTTCGTCATATATGTCTTATACCTTATAATTGTCTTTTTATTTTACAGCATTTTGTATTTGTTCTCTCTCCATATGGTAGATGCATTTTTGTCTATTTCTCATTCCCTATGCTTTTTCGTTCTCTTTGTTTCCGCTTGTCTCTCTCTTTTCCCTTATTTCTGTTCCTGTGTGTCTGTCTGTCTGTCTGTCTCTCTCGCTCCCCGTCTCTCTCTCTATTCATCTCTCTGTCAGTCTACTTGTATCCCTCTTTCTTTCCATCTACCCATCTCCTACTTTCTTTTCCTCTTTTCTCTCTTAATTTCTCCCTCTTGCCCCGTTTATTTCTCACTCTGTTTGTTTGCGTCTTTCTATCTATCTATTTTTTAAATCTCATCCACCTTCTCGTTGATTCTCTCTCTCTCTCTCTCTCTCTCTTTCTCTCTCTCTATTCATCTCTGTGTTTCGTCTATCTGTCTTTTTATCCATCTAGCTCCTGCTTTCCATTTCTTTTCCCTTCCTCTCTCTTCCACACACCCCATTTTATCTCCCATTTACTCTGTCTCTGTCCCTCTGTTCCTCTGTCTATCTGTGTATCTATCTACTTTTGAATCTATGAACTGCTTTTCCGTCACCTTTCTCATTCTCGCTCTCTTTCTCTCTCTTTCTCTCCCTGGTTTACTCTCCCTGAAAATATTTACCTTTCAAATTCCTCCTAATTCCATTTTTAACCTTTTCACTTGGTGTGTTCTCGCTTTTTTCTATTTTACTTTTGGTTATTGCTGTCTTGTTTTTTATATTATGTCTATGATTCTGAATCGACTGCAGGTCAACAAGATTGCTGGACATCAACGCTCTCACGGCACTATATATACATATATATATATATATATATATATATATATATATATATATATATATATATATATATATATATATACACACACACACACACACACACACACACACACACACACACACACACACACACACACACACACACACACACACACACACACAACGTTATGTATATAATGAACTTGCAACATTCACATAAGTGAGACATACCAGAAACAGAAACAAATGAAATCTTACAAAAATCACACACAACCCAAACGAAAACAAAACATATATTAACCAGAAACAAAAGAAAAACGGCCACAAACGCCTCTGAAACACGCACACGGGGGCCACCGCCGTGTGCGTGTCTCCGCTGCAGGCTCTGTGCAGTTTATTTATACGTCTATTGATTTACAAACAATGCCATTCATATTGTCCGCTCTATTTATGTGTCCGCCGGTGTGTGCGTGTGTGCGTGAGCGTGTACGTGTGAGGGTGGAACGGATGTGAGTAGAGTATGAAAGGGGGGAGGGGGTGAATTGGTGTGTACATGTGTGTGTGGGGGTGGGGGTTGTATGTGCGTGTGAGTGTGTGTGTGTGGGAGTGGGAAAGGGGTTGTGTGCGTGTGGGTATATATGTATATAGCCTGTGCGTGTGTCTATATCTATGCATGTGTACGTGTGTGCGTTTCAAACCTCCCTACGGATCCATGTCTATATATTTCGACACGCACATGTACGTAAACACAGACACACACATCTACGACTGCATATCAACACCAGAAAGTATGAACACACACACGCGCTCTGCAAGGCTATGTATCAACATCTTTAATGTCGTTTCGTACATCAACATTACCCGTATGTTTACACCAACACGCACACGCAGTATCGTCTGAAAGGATCCAGACCATGTGTACCCAGTGCTGCACGCTATCGCAACGCAATTAAATGAATGCTATGCAAGTGACCGATGCCGAGGCTGAGCATACTGCATTGCAACTATGCCTTGCAAGATCATTTCTTCTGGGGATGCTGCGCCCGAGCTCCCTCTCTCTCTCCGCAGCGCGTTATTCCTCGGCGTCGTCCTCGCGTTATTGCAGCGGTTATTTCCACTGCCTTTGGACGAGTAGTAGCCGTAGTATTCACTCTCCTGCAACAGTACTATGTTGCAAGTCACCCACCTTACCCTCGGTGGTAAAAAACGCGAAGCATCGACGACGAAATCGCATTATCCAACGCCGTTGCTCCCAAAAATAACCTCTGCGACAAAAGACGCTGATTAAGAGTCATCCCCAAGTAGGCTTTCGATACAAACAAAAACAATCTGCGCTAGAAAAAAATAGACAACATAACGTGTGGAAATATGGTTTCAATGACTTGGGTGTTGCAAAAAGGGCCTAATTGGCAACCCTCCGCGTTGCTAGAATGCTGGTTGCAAGTCGGACCGGTCGCCAGTGCCGAGGCGACTGTCGAAGCGAGGGGATCGCCGCCGCTCCCCCCAAGAGCACCCTTTCAACTCCCTCTGCCCGACACCATGGAAGTGACTTAATACTGAGGGAAAGGGGGGAGAAAAAACAGTTCAAAAGACGATAACGAAAACAACAGTCAACGAAAACGCGAGACGGAGAAAGAACGTTTTTTTTTTTTTTTTTTTTTTTTTTTTTTGAAGGAAAAGAGGAGAAAGATATATACGAAGAGACGCCCCCCCCCTCACGCCCGAAAAAAAGTAGAGAATATCTGAACATTATTATTTTTTCTTTAATTTTAGAAAAAAAAGGTTTTCAATTGTGTGTTGTTTGCTATATATTGCAATTGAGAAACAAAGAGTGAATTTGAAGAATAGAAAAGAAGAAGAAAAAAAATATCAAGAAAAAAGAGGAAGAATCGAGTAAAGTTGTGTTGTTGTTTCAGTGCAGCAAAAGCTTGTGTGCAAAAAAAGCGCGTGCGAAATCACTGTGTTCAGAAAATCCTTGTGCTTTTGACCCCCCCCCCCCCAAGCAAAAGGAAGAGGAGGAAGGAAGGGGAAAAAATCAGTCCTCGGGAACATGGAAAGAAAATTAAGAACATAAGAAGAGAAAACAGGAGACAGAAAACAAGAAGAGTGTGATACGCCGAGAAAAGAAAGGAGAAGAGAGAATCGACGATAATTATCCGCTCTGTCTCTTTCACCTTTCTCTCGCCCTCCTCGCCTCCTTTCACCTCCCATCTTTATCATCCTTCTTATTCTCTCCTTCGGCTTTTGATTCTTCCTCTTCCATTCTTCCCCTCCTCCCCTACGTCTTGTATCTTATTCTTCTTGTTTTTATCTCATCTTTTGCCTCTTTCACTTGTGTCCTTCTCTGTTTGTCTGTCTGTCTGTCTTATTGTCTGTTTGCCTGTGTCTGTCTTATTCTCTCTCTCTTACTCTAGTCTTCCTCTATTTTTCTCTCTCTCTCCTTCTCTCGTATCTTCTCTCTTTCTCTCGCGTTTATCACATTTCGAGGAATCTACGAAGAGAGCCACCAACAGGAATTATGAAAGTGCTTACAGAACATATGTATAGAGTAAAATCAATCTTATGGACCAGGACCGATATCTTTACCTCTCACTCTCACCCTTTCCTTTCCCACCGCATGATTTATTACAAGCACTCTCTTCCTTCCTCTACCCTCTCTCCCCCCTGGCGCATAGTGCTTGTGGAATAACTCGATAATTGAACAATTGATACGCATTATTATCATGTGTTTTCTTCTGTTTACCTCTACGTCTGGAAAATAAAGAAAAGAAGAGTAAGAGAAAGGTGGAAAGATATATGGAACAAACAGATACGTGAATTCTGTATGGTATATATGTAGGGAGGCGAAAGTATATATACACATACATATAAACACACAGAGACGTTGGGAAACAACAACAACAAGACTCGCCTAGAAAGACCTAGAATTAAAAAAAAAAAAAAAAAAAACAAGGAAAAAGAGAAAAGAAAAACCCAGAAAACAAAAACAAACAAACAAACAGTGCCACGACCTCCCCGTAATCCATTCGCTTGTTTGTTGTTTCTCTCGGCCGCCGCCCCAGGAAGACCACAGTGTATCCGTAGTCCTCTGTCGCGGAGTGAACAGTGTGCTTATCCGGTGACGCTCAAGTTCCCGCCAACCGTCTACCTTTAAAGCTCAGGAGATCCACAGCTGCCCAACCGCGCCACCTGTACAAAATACTGCAGGCTACCGGTCGAAGAGTGTGGCGGATGGGGAGGGGGCGGAGGGGGAGAGGGGAGAGGGAGGGGAGAGGGGGCGGAGGGTGGGAGAGAGGGGGACTAGGCTGTGAGGTTATTGTCTTTTCGCCCGCAGCATGGGGGAGGGGGGACAGAGGGGGGCTAGGCTGTGAGGTTATTGTTTTTTTTTCGGGGTCGTGGCGAAGGGGTGGGGGTAAGGGGGGGGGTTGTTGTTTTTGTTGTTGGGGCGGGGTTGGGGGTGGTGTGGGAAGAACAGTCGTTAGTTGTGGTTGTGGTTGTGACTATTGTGGTTGTGGATTCCGGTTGGCAGCTTGGAATGTTAAAGTTATTGTTATTATTGTTCTGCACTGCCATTCTTAGCATCAATATCGTAATCCTAATTGCAACAATGATTATGATCTTATTGAAAATGATAATTATATTAATAATGATGACATTGATAATGATAATGATAAGAGTTGAAAATGAAATTTGTGATAATGATAGTAAAGTAGTAATGCAAACATTAATTATGATAATGATAATGATAATAATATTAATAGTAATGATAATGATAACAATAATAATAATGATAATAATAATAATAATGACAATAATGAAAATGACAATAATGATAATAGTAATATTAATAATGATAATGATAATAATAATGATAATGATAATGATAATGATGATGCTAATAATAATGGGCTAATGATAATGAAAAAAAAAACATTATAAGAAATATATAAGTAATGATGAAAATAATCATAATAATTTTCCTCATTATGATAATCAGCAGTAAGATATGATGATGATAATAACATTAAAATTATAATAATGATAATTTAAATTTTAGTGATAACAGTCTTAATAATAGTGATGGTGCCAGTAATAATGATAATGTTAATTATAATATTTATGATGATGATAATGATCATGATAATTATAATAGTAATGATAATTATAATAATAATGATAATTATAATAATAATAATAATGATTATAATAATGATGATGATGATAATGATAGAAAATGAAATGACAATGGTAATGCTAAAATAAGGATAATTTTGAGAATAATAGAAATAATTATATTGGCAATAATATTAGAAATAATGATAATGATGATAATATTGATAAGCAATAATGATTATGAGGAAAATAATGATATTGATAATAATAATAATGATCATAATAGTGATAATAATGATAAAGATGATAACAATAATGATGATAAAAAGTGATAATATTGATGATAATGATTATAACATGTATTATTTAAGATAAGAGTTATAATATTAAAAATCATAATGAAAGTCATAAAAATCCTGTTAATAGCCCTAATAATAATGATAAAAACAATGATGATAATAATGATGATAAGTAAAATATTTATATATAAAAATCATATCAATAATAATGATAATACCAATGCTAATAATAATGATAAAAATAATAATATAAAAATTATAGTAATAATATAATAATTATAATAATAATGATGATGATAATAAAGATAATGAAAAGACTAATGACAATTGTCATAATTGTAATAATAATGATTGTAATAATTAAAATAATGATCATGACCGTAAAAATTATAATGATAAATATGATATTGATGAAGATAATGACAATATCAATGGTGACAATAAAATAACGATGATAATGAAAATAATGATGATAATGATAATGATAATAGTAATGTTAATAATAGTAAAGGTAATATTATATATGATGATGAAGAAACAATGATGATAAATAAATGATAATGACCATAACAGTAATAATAATAATAGTGATAATGATAATAGTAATAATAAAAGAAATAACTAGAATAACATTAAGAATATTATGATATGATAATGATAATAACGATATTCAAAATAACAATAATAAAATTGATAATAGTAGTATTAATGATAATAATGATAATAACAATAATGATGATAAGAGTTATGATAATGATGTTAATAATTACAACAATAATGATAATAAAAACAATACTGATAATAATGAAAAACGTAATAATAATTGTATTGATAATAATAATAATAATAATGATAATAATGATAATAATAATGATGATACTACTACTACTATTAATGGTAATGACAATGATGATAATTTATATCACATTTCTGGGCACATTCTCATTATAATTATTGTTATTTTTTATTGTCATTAATCCTATTATTATTATTACAATAATGTTAATTCTATAAATGATAATGATGATGATAATAACTATGATAATTATAATAATGATTTTATTGTAATAATAGCAAAA
>NC_091584.1:28445662-28448162 GCF_042767895.1 Penaeus vannamei
GAGGGGAGAGGGAGAGAGGAGAGGGAGGAGAGGGAGAGGGAGAGGGAAAGGGGAAGAAAGAGAGAGGGAGAAAGGGAGAGGGAGAGGGAGGAGAGGGAAAGGAAAGGAGAGGGAGAGAGAGAGAGAGAGAGAGAGAGAGAGAGAGAGAGAGAGAGAGAGAGAGAGAGAGAGAGAGAGAGAGAGAGAGAGAAATTACATTATCATCATCAAGATTATCATTGCTATTATCATTATAGTTATAATTTACAATTTTTTACGATTATACCAATCTTACCAATACTATTAGCAGCACTACTATTTACTTCATTGCTAATCCTTTATACCTCCATTAGTATAATGAAATAACGGAAAAAGAACATGACATGACATGACAAGATATATATTCTATTTCATGGATCATTCTGCTCGCAATTAGTCTGTTTCGAAAACAACCCGATGTGCCGCTTCTGTGCATGTGAAATGGAGCGAGGCGTGTCCATGGTGGGGCGTCATTTGTTTTGGAATTGATTGGGAGAGGGAGGAGGGAGGGAGGAGGGAGGGAGTGGAGGGGGGAGGAGGGGAGGAGTGGGAGGGAGGGAAGGGAGTGAGAGAGAGATAGAGGGGAAGGGAGTGGGAGGAGGGAGGAAAGTGTGAGAGAGAGAGGGAAGGGAGTGGGAGGGAGGGAGGGAAGGGAGAGAGAGGGAGGGAGTGGGAGGAGAGAGAGAGGGGGGAAAGGGAGTGGGAGGGAGGGAGGAAAGGAAGATTAGAGGTGGAGAGGGACGGAGGGAAAGGGGTAGAGATGGATAGAGAGAGAGAATAGATGGATCGACAGAGAGAGACAGAGAGAGAGAGAGAGAGAGAGAGAGAGAGAGAGAGAGAGAAAGCATGAGTTAGTGAGAGAGAGGGTCGATTTATCAATGGAACTGCATCAATAATGTCTTATTTGCCAAATGATGTTTATTCAGATGATATATATTGATTGATTTTTGAAATATGTGTGCATGCCAGTGCGAGTCTGAGTATATGCGGTTTCCAAATTGACAATCAAAGTCTTGCCCATTGAACCGGCGGGGAACCGAACCAGTGGGCAGTTGAACCAGTAAACAATTCTGCCAGTGAGTAGTTGAACTCATAGACGACCGAAGGAATGGACAGCTGAGCCAGTAGACATCTGTTCCAGCGGACAAATGAGCTCGTGAACAATGGAATTAGTGGAAGCGGAACCGGTGGCAACTGGTACTGCAACAATCGCAGTAGCGTACAGTTCTTATTTATTGAAAAACATTCATCGTTGTTCAAGTAACTAGCGTTGTGATTCAAATATGAAAAGGGCACATCCAGTGCATTGCCACGTTCAACACCTTCATCTTAGCGATTGCTTGTAGATAAAATTTATCTAATTAGCTTCAATACCTCTTCACTCTAGCACTTTCTTTGGCATCCTGAAAGTGGTTCTAAAGTCTGACTGGAAATTGAAAATCCTCGCTTCAAAACCTCTCACCTGTAGCAATTAGTGATTTTTAGTCCCTAAATTTATCATCCTGAAAGCGGTTCGGAGAAAATGATCCTTCCGAGCTATGGAGAAGAGCCTCCCTCTCGCGGGTCCTGGAGTGAGGAGACACCTGGGCTTCAACTCGCGGAGTGCCGGCAAGGGGGCGGGAGGCGGGCGGGGTCTGGTGGGCGCGAAGGAGTGAACCAACAGGTCATTCTAACGTCGTGATTTCCACTGGTCCGAAAAAGGTTCACTTGTCGGCTAAATGATTGCTTGTTCGGTTCTCCACTTCAGGAGGTGCCACTGGGTTCCATGTTAACTGAGGCCATTTGTTCAGCGTGTCTGTTCAGTCATTCGATCGTCTAGTGGTTCAGTTGTGTCCCCGGATCCTTTGTCCAGTGGTTCAATTGTCCACCAGTTCTGCTGTCCTTGGTTCGATTTCAGTGGTTCATTCGTCTGCCGGTTCACTTTTCGCTGGTTCAGTTGTTCACTGGTTCGGGTGCCTCTCGCCTCTCTTACCAAATGGTTTATTGGTCACTTATTCACTGGTTCAGAAATCACCGGTTCGTGTGTGTGGTCACTGTGCGTGCGCGAGTTGTAAATAGGGTTATGGTCGCTACTCAGCGTGATGCCAACGACGATGGTGATGATGTGATTGTCGATGGAAAACAAAACCATAATGATGATCATGAGAATAGTGGCTGCAGTAGTCGTTATAAAGAGAAGAAAAAAGAAAACACACTCACACACACACACACAGACACACACACACACACACACACACACACACACAGACAGACACACACACACACACATACTCACACACACACACACACACACACACACACACACACACATATATATATATATATATATATATATATATATATATATATATATATATATACATATTTATTTATATATATATATTTTTATATAACAACAATGGTAACGCCGGCTCCAACTACAACCCTACAATAACAGAAATGCAAATTCAAATTGTAAGGGCGTGTGGGCTGGGGGGGGGAG
>NC_091584.1:28450662-28453162 GCF_042767895.1 Penaeus vannamei
CCTCTGCGCGTCCCGCGAGCGCCTGGGAGCGGCAAAAGGTTTTCCAATTTGCGTCGAAAACTTCAGCGCAAAAGTTTTCAGTTTTTGAATAGTTTCGTGTTTTTGTTGTATTTCACTTTCTGTTTCTTGTGTTTCAAACTCTCTTCCGTTTTTTTTTTTTGTCTCTCAGCTCATTTCATTTCAACTCGCTAAGTGATTTTTTTGCTTTTAGTATTTTTATTTTTATTTTTTAATGATTTGTCCTTATTCTATTATTATTATTATCATTATTATTATTATCATTATAATTGTTGTTATTATTATCATTATTATTATTATTGTTATTGTTATTATTATCGTCATCATTATTATTATTATTATTATTATTATTATTATTATTATTATTATTATTTTATTATTATTATTATCGTTATTATTATTATTAATATTGTTATTATCATCCTCATCCTCATCATTATCATTATTATTATTATCATTATTTGATCTTTATGTTAGGTTTAAATATTTACTTTCCAAACATATACGTATTTTTTTATTAGTTTTTTTTTATTATTAACGTCCTTCTACTTCACATCTTTCTTATCATGAATGCCGTTTTAATTACTTTCGTTCTAATTATGAATTCCCTTTTAATCTATTTCATTTTAACCATATTTTTCCGTACGTCTATTTTCTATTTTTTTTTATCCTTCATTTATTCTG
Organism: Penaeus vannamei; assembly: GCF_042767895.1. Lineage (NCBI taxonomy): Eukaryota > Metazoa > Arthropoda > Malacostraca > Decapoda > Penaeidae > Penaeus > Penaeus vannamei. Next base: position 28,451,365 of record NC_091584.1, read on the forward strand.
TTCATTTATTTCCTTTTTTTCATCTTCTGTAACTTTTTCCCGCCAGATTTGTTCGAATGTGTAGCCGCTTTGAACTTTTTCCTCTCTCTAACTTGTTGGAAAGTGTATCCCTTGGCATCGATTTTTTTTCCTTTTTTTCCTCTTTTTTTTGTCTAGCTTTACATTCTTTTTCTTTCAAGTGTTCGAAATCGTGTGATATTTTGGAGAGGAAACAGCAATTCTTCGGTTGTCCGAATGCGCAGTTATTGGCATTGGTTTTGTGGCAGAAGTTTTAAATAAGAAAAGTTGCTCTAGTTCTTTTTCCTTATTCCAAGTTCATTACTTCTTTGATATATATATTTTTTCTCTTCTTTTTCGCTTTATTTTGTTCTTTTTTATTTTCCTGTCTTTTCTAGACGGATTATGTCACTTTTTCTCCCTCCCTCTCTCTCTCTCTTTGTCCTTTCTTTTTTCCTTTCTCTCACTCTCTCCTCTCTCCTCTACCGCCCTTTCTCTCTCTCTCTTTCTTTCTGTCTTACCTCCACATTCTCCTCCTTCTTCCTCTCTCTTCCTCCTCCTATTCCTCTTTCCCTCTCTCTTTCCTTCCTCTCACTCTCATTCCCTCGCCTCTTCCCTTTCTTCGACTCTCTCCCTTTTCTCCCTTGTCTCTCTTTGATTCCCACGCACTCTTTCTTCTTATTCCTCCTCTCCCCTTTCGTTCTCTTTCGCTTTCTCTCTCTCTCTCTTTCTCTCTCTCCCTCTCTCCCTCTCTCTCTCTCTCTCTCTCTCTCTCTCTCTCTCTCTCTCTCTCTCTCTCTCTCTCTCTCTCTCTCTCTCTCTCTCTCTCTCTCTCTCTCTCTCTCTCTCTCTCTCTTCTCTCTCTCTCTCTCTCTCTCTCTCTCTCTCTCTCTCTCTCTCTCTCTCTCTCTCTCTCTCTCTCTCTCTCTCTCTCTCTCTCTCTCTCTCGCTCTCACCCTGTCTCCTACTTTTCCTTCTTTCTCTTCTCTCTATCCTCTTTCGTCTTTACCATCCCTTCTCTCTCCCTTCCTCCCCCCTCCACCTCCTCCTCCTTCTCTCTCTAGCCATCCTCCTCCTCCCTTCCTCCCCTTCCCCCTTCCTTCCCCTCCAATTCCTCTTCTTCCTTCCTCTCCAATTCCTCTTCTTCCTTCTCTAATTCCTCTTCTTCCTTCCCCTCCCCTTCCTCTTCTTCCTTCCCCTCCTTCCTCTTCTTCCTTCCCTTCCGCTTCCTCTTCTTCCTTCCCCTCCAATTCCTCTTCTTCCTTCTCCTCCAATTCCTCTTCTTCCTTCTCTAATTCCTCTTCTTCCTTCCCCTCCCCTTCCTCTTCTTCCTTCCCCTCCCCTTCCTCTTCTTCCTTCCCTTCCGCTTCCTCTTCTTCCTTCTCTAATTCCTCTTCTTCCTTCCCCTCCAATTCCTCAATTCCTCTTCTTCCTTCTCTAATTCCTCTTCTTCCTTCCCCTCCAATTCCCCAATTCCTCTTCTTCCTTCTCTAATTCCTCTTCTTCCTTCCCCTCCCCTTCCTCTTCTTCCCTCCCCTCCCCTTCCTCTTCTTCCTTCCCTTCCGCTTCCTCTTCTTCCTTCTCTAATTCCTCTTCTTCCTTCCCCTCCAATTCTTCAATTCCTCTTCTTCCTTCTCTCATTCCTCCCCTTCCTTCCCCCCCCCTCCCTCTTCTTCCTTCCCTTCCGCTTCCTCTTCTTCCTTCCCCTCCAATTCCTCAATTCCTCTTCTTCCTTCTCTAATTCCTCTTCTTCCTTCTCTAATTCCTCTTCTTCCTTCTCTAATTCCTCTTCTTCCTTCCC
>NC_091584.1:28458162-28460662 GCF_042767895.1 Penaeus vannamei
GAGGGGGGGATAGGCGGAAGGAGGAGGAGAGGAGAAGGAGGGGAGGAGGGGAAGGGAAGGAGATGAGGAAGGAAAAGGGAAGGATGAGAGGAAGAGGAGGCAAAGGGAAGAGGAAGGGGAAGAGGAAGAAAGGGGAGGGGCAAGGGAGCAAGGGGTTAGGGTGTGTGGAGGGGGGAGGGAGGGGGGGTGCTGGCTGCTACAACATCCGGGTTCTCAAGGGATCCTGATGTACAGATGTCTCGCTTGCTTTATGGATTGCTGTTGGTTCCTTGCTTCCCTGTTTGCGCTTTTCCCTGTCTATTTATCGATTTTCTTGCTTTCTTTTTGTATTTATTTCTGTTAGCTTTTTTTCTTAATTTGTTTTATTTGATTTTCATTTCTGTCTGTTTCTTTTTTCCTCCCCTTCATTCTTTCTTTATTCTCTCTCTCTCTCTCCCTCAGTCTCCCCTCCCCCTCTCTCACTCTCTCCTTCTTCTCTCTCTCTCTCTCTCCCCCTTCCCTCTCTCCACCTCACTTCTTCCTCCTTCCTCTCCCCCCCTCTCCCCTTCCCTCACTCCACCTCACTTCCTACTCCTTCCTCTTCGCTTCTGCTTCTTCCCCTTTCTCTCCCTCCCTCTCCTCCTCCGTCGGCACGAGCGCACCTTCGCCAGGAATGAACGAGAACTTGCCGCATAAGTGTGTTTAAATAATCACACAAAAACGTACAAAAAACGTGAATTTAGTTTCCGCTCAAAGTACGTTGGGTGTGAGTATTGTGTGTATTTTTTTTTTCTTTTTTTCTCGAAGGTAATTGTAACTTGGAAAAAGGACGGGAAGGAAAAATAAACTATCTGGTGCCGGGGTTTCCTCTCCGTGTTTATTTCCAGGTTGTGTTGTCGAGAAGCTTACGGACTTTTTTTTATTTATCTATTTTTAAAAATGTTTCGAAATATAGAGAGTTAATTCAAAACTTACTTTAACGTGTGCAGCCTTACTTACATACATGCCCACGAACACACACATGACCGTATATCCTCGGTTCTTGTATATATTATATATATATATATATATATATATATATATATATATATATATATATATATATATATATATATATATATATATATATATATATATATATATATATATATATATATATATATATATATATATATATATATATATATATATATATATATATATATATATGTGTGTGTGTGTGTGTGTGTGTGTATGTTTGTGGAAAGGTATGAATGAGAACGAATATCTTCACAATACAAGAGATGTATTTAACCGGTTTCGGTTATATCTTCGTCAACATGAATACGGTTCATATATATATATATATATATATATATATATATATATATATATATATATATATATATATATATATATATAATTTTTCTTTCTTTCTTTCTTTCTTTCTTTCTTTCTTTCGGTTATATCTTCGTCAACATGAATACGGTTCATATATATATATATATATATATATATATATATATATATATATATATATATATATATATATATATATATATATATATTATGATTTTTTTTCTTTCTTTCTTTCTTTCTTTCCTTTTTTCTTTTTTTTCTTTCTTTCTTTCTTTCAGCTGCTCATTTACAAACACTCGCACATACGCACGTTCTCTCTTTCTCTCCCTCCCCGCCTCTCTCTCTCTCTCTCTCTCTCTCTTTCTCTCTTTCTCTCTCTCTTTCTTTCTTTCTCTCTCTGTCTCTCTCTCTCTCTCTCTCTCTCTCTCTCTCTCTCTCTCTCTCTCTCTCTCTCTCTCTCTCTCTCTCTCTCTCTCTCTCTCTCTCTCTCATTCGCATTGTCATCCACCCTATCCATCAATGGTTCTCATCCATTATAACCAGTTTGCATTGTGGTGTCCATGTGTGTTTGTGTTTTGCTCTCTCTCTAATACTTCTTTTTTGTTTTCCTCTATTTCCTTTCTTTATCTGTATTATTTGCCTTGATTCATCCATTTAAATAAAAAAGAAATAATAATTGTGAAATTTTCTCCCATTTTTTTTATTTTTCTTCTCTCTTTTATTTTTTGTTCTTCTCTATTATTGCTTCTATATTTTTATTTGCTTAATTATTTTATTATGCTACCCTTCTTCCTTTTCTATGCTTTATCACTGTCATCTCTTCCCCTTTCTTCCAATATTCCTCTTCTCCTATCTTTTCTTCCTCCTTCCACTATTCTTCTTCTTCTATCTCCTGTTATCCCTTTTCTCTCTCGCTCCTTTGTGTCACTTACTTCTTATCATCCTTTTTCTCCATTCCTTTCTTCGGATGTAAGAAAGGAAAAGGCGGACGCAAATGAAAGAGGGCGAAGGGAAGGAAGGAGGGAGAAAGAGAAAGAGAGAGAGAGAGAGAGAGAGAGATGGGGAGGGAGAGGGAGAGGGAGAGGGAGAGGGAGAGGGAGAGGGAGAGGGAGAGGGAGAGGGAGAGGGAGAGGGAGAGGGAGAGGAGAGAGAGAGAGAGAGAGAGAGAGAGAGAGAGAGAGAG
>NC_091584.1:28465662-28470662 GCF_042767895.1 Penaeus vannamei
TGTGGGGGGGAAAGGAAGGGGAATATAAGGGTCTGAGGAGGAATAGGAAGAGGAAGTGCAGAAGGGCTTGCAGGGGGAGAAAGGGGTGGGGGTGGGGACGGGCAGCGAGCAATAAGGGTGCCGTGGGGGTAGAGGGGAGGGAGGGAGATAAGGGAGAGAGGGAGAGAGTAGAGAAAGGAGAGGGGAGGGGGGGGAAGAAGAGAGGAGGAGAGAGTGGAGAGGGAAGGGAGGGACAAAGGGGAGAGGGAGAAGGTGGAGAGGGAGGGAAGGAAATACAGGAGAGAGAAAGAAGAAAGGAGAGAGGGAGAGGGAAAAGGAGAGAAAGAGGAGAGAGGAGAAAGAGGAGAGAGAGGAAAGGGAGAGAAAGAGAGAGAGGAGAGGAGGAAGAGGAGAGAGGAAAAAGAGAGAAAGAGGAGAGAGGGAGAGACGAGAAAGATGAGAGAGGAAAAAGGAGAGAAAGAGGAGAGAGGGAGAGACGAGAAAGATGAGAGAGGGAAAAGGAGAGAAAGAATAGAGAGGGAGAGACGAGATAGAGGAGAGAGGGAGAGAGGAGGAAGAGGAGGGGGGGGAGGGGGCTCGGCACAAGGACAAGGTCGATACGGAGATAAGCAGCACCCGGGTACTTGCACTGAGGGAGGCGCTGGCGGCTGCGACGGCGACGGCGATGAGGGACTGATCCCGCTGATTGATCCGTGTTGCAGGATGCAGGATACGCCGCCATGCACGTCCACGCACACACGAGCTCAGGCTCATTGTAGTTGCAAGGGCTCTGAGGTGTGCACACGTAGGTACTCATATGATGTGTGCATATCTATATCTATATCTATCTATCTATATCTATCTATCTATCTATCTATCTATCTATCTATCTATCTATCTATCTATCTATCTATCTATCTATCTATCTATATATATATATATATATATATATATATATATATATATATATATATATATATATATATATATATATATATATGTATATGATGATAATGATAATGAAATTTGATAGAAAGGATTATAGAAATATGATAAAAGTAAAAAAAAAAAAAAAAAATCAAAGGATAAACAAAAAAATAGATTAAAAAATGATACTTATAGTAACCTAGAACAGGTGCTCATTACGACCGAGGATAATCCTCGTCATATCCCTCTCCCAGGTGCCGGGGGGGGGTACCTCATGCGAGCGTCATGAAGTGAGAGAAGTAGAAAGATAGAAGGATAGAGAGAGATTGAGAGGGAGGGAGGGAGGGAAGGACGAAGGAAGAGAGAGAGAGAGAGAGAGAGAGAGAGAGAGAGAGAGAGAGAGAGAGAGAGAGAGAGAGAGAGAGAGAGAGAGAGAGAGAGAGAGAGAGAGAAGAGAGAGAGAGAGAGAGAGAGAGAGAGAGAGAGAGAGAGAGAGAGAGAGAGAGAGAGAGAGAGAGAGAGAGAGAGAGAGAGAGAGAGAGACCGGGAGGAGGTTGTGATAGGTCAGGAGAGGGAAGGGAGAGAAAGGAAGAAGGAAGGAGGGAGGAGGAAGGAAGGGGATAGAAACGGTAAAAGGAAGAACAGGAGAGGGAGGAATGGAGGCAAAGAGAGATGGAGGAGGGATAAGAAGGAAGGAGGGAGGGAGAAAGAAAGGGAGGAAGGAGGGAGGGAGAGTGGAAGGAAAGGACAGGGGACTAAGGGAGAGAGGGAGGAAGGATGGGCTGGAAGAAAAGAGATTAGAAGGGTAAAGAGAGGAAGGGAGGAAAGAAGGAGGGAGAGAAGGGGGAGGGATAGAGAAAGAAGGAGGGAGAGAGATTGAGGGATGAAGGATGGGAGAAAGATGGGTCAGGGAAGGAGAGAAAAAGAAAGGGAGAGGGATGGAAGGAGGGAGGGAGGGAGGAATTTAACTGAGTGAGTAAGGGAAGGAAGGAGGAAAAGAGAGAAAGAGAGAGGAAGAAAGGGATAATAAAAGGAACGGTAGGAGAGAAAGGGACAGGATAGATGGATAGATAGATAGATAGAACGATAGATAGATAGATAGATAGATAGATAGATAGATAGAGAGAGAGAGAGAGAGAGACAGACAGACAGACAGAGACAGACAGACAGATAGGGAGATGGATGGATGGATTGATTAATGAATGGATGGATGGATAGAAAGATAGATAGCTATGTAAACAGACAGATAGATAGATAGATAGGCAGACAGACAGTTAGGTAGATAGATGGACATATATACAGACAAACAGATAAAGAGAGAAAGGGAGGGACAGAGAGGGAGTGAGTGAATGGAGGAGGAAGGAAAGGAGAGAAAAAATATATGGAGAAAGAATAGAGAATAGAGAGAAAGTAGGAATCCGTGGAAAAAAAGAGAAAAAAATGAGAATAAGAAGACGAGAGAGAAAAAAGAAAATAAATATGAACACAAGGATAGGAAAGAAAATGTATAAGAGTAAGAATGAGAATAAAGATAAGAGCAAGAGAAAGAGAAGACGAGAGGTTGTCGACCTCAGGAACCGGATGAACGAACGACGAAGAGAAGAAGAGAAAAAAGGAGAGGAGAGCAGAGGGAGAGAAGGAGACAGGGAAGAGGAGAGGGAAGAGGAGAGGGAAGGGAAGAGGGAGAGAAGGAGAGAAAAAGAAGAGGAGAGCAGAGGGATGAGGAGAGAGAAGGGAAGAGGGAGGGGAGAAGAGAAAGGAGAGGAGAGCAGAGGGAGAGAAGGAGACAGGGAAGAGGAGAGGGAAGAGGGAGAGGGAAGGGAAGAGGGAGAGAAGGAGAGAAAAAGGAGAGGAGAGCAGAGGGATGAGGAGAGGGAAGGGAAGAGGGAGGGAAGGTGAGAAAAAAGGAGAGGGGAGCAGAGGAAGAGAAGAATTGGAAGGGGAAGAGGAGAGGGAAGAGGAGAGGGAAGGGAAGGGGAGGGAAGGAGAGAAAAAGGAGAGGAGAGCAGAGGGATGAGGAGAGGGAAGGGAAGAGGGAGGGAAAAGGTGAGAAAAAAGGAGAGGGGAGCAGAGGAAGAGAAGAATTGGAAGGGGAACAGAGAGGGAAGAGGAGAGGGAAGGGAACGGAGAGGAAGGAGAGGGAAGGGAAGAGAAGGAACGGGGAAGGGGAATAAGAGGGAAAGGGAGAGGAAAAGAAACAGAAGGAGTATGAAGAAAGCGAAAGATTGGAAGAGAAGAAGGATTAGAAAGAGAGAATGAGAGAAAGGAAAGCGCGCGCGAGAGAGAGGAGCAAAGAGGAGGAGGGAGGAGAGGGGGGCATCAATGGGGAGTGGGTTGGATGGGAGGAGGGGAAGGAGGAGGGGGCATGCGGGTGAGGGAGGGAGGGAGGGAGGAAAGGGGGATAGAGAAAGAGAGGGAGGAATTGAGGGAGGGAGGAAGAGAAAGAGAGAAAGAGAGGGATGGATAGAGGAAGGATGGGAGAGAGAAAGAGAAGGATTGAAGGAGGGAGGGAGGGAAAGAGAAAGAGAGAGAGGGATGGAGTGAGGAAAGAAGCGGGAGAGAAAGGGATGGAGGGATGGAGGGAGGAAGGAAAGAAGAGATAGCCAGAGGAAGAGAGAGGAATTTGGAGAAGGGACTGTCAAGGGAGGGGGAGGGGGGGAGAGAGAGAGAGAAGGAGGGAAGGAGGGAAGGAGGGAGGGAGGGAAGGAGGGAGGGAGGGAGGGAGGGAGGGAGGGAGGGAGGGAGGGAGGGAGGAAGAGAGGGAGGGAGGGAGGGAGGGAGGGAGGGAGGGAGGGAGGGAGGGAGAGAGAGAGGGAAGGAGGGAGGGAGGGAGGAGGAGGGAGGGAGGGAGAGGGAGGGAGGGAGGGAGGGAGGGGAGAGAGGGAGGAAGAGAGGGGGGAGGGAGGGAGGGAAGGAGGGAGGGAGGGAGAGGGAGGGAGGGAGAGAGAGAGGGAGGAAGGGAGGGAGGGAGGGAGGGAGAGAAGGAGGGAAGGAGAGAGGAGGGAGGGAGGGAGGGAGGGAGGGAGGGAGGGAGGGAGAAGGACAGCAAGAGAATGACGAGTTCTGATCAGCGAAGTCTCTGATGACAACCCAGTTTTATGGGACAAGTTCTCGAAAATTGCCTTCCTCGATTCGGCTCGATTCGGGGGGGTGGGGGGGAGGGAGGGAAGGGAGGGGATTGAAGGAATTAAAAAAGTGAGGAAGAGAATGGGAAGAAAAGGGAGAGAGAGGGAAAGGAGGAGAAGGAAGGGAAGGAGAGAATAAGAAGGACGGAGGGAAGACAGAAAGGGAATGAGAAGAAAGAAAGTTAGAAAGAGAGAGGGAGAGGGAAGGGAGAAGGAGGAGAAGGGAAGAAGGGATGGAAGAGAGGAAGGGAATAGGAAGAAAGGAAGGGAGAGAGAAAGGAAGTGGGTTTGGGAGGAGGGAGGAGAAAGGGGGGATAAGGGGGAAGGGAAAATGGAGAAAGAAGGAGAAAACCAAAAAGGGAGATGGAAGAAACATAAGGAATGGGAGAGAAGGAAAGGTCGACAGGAAAGCGAGGGAGTAGGCAGGGAAGGAGATAACGAGAGGGAGTGAGGGAAGGGAAAGATAGGGCGAAGGAGGGAGTGAGGAAGAGGGAAGGAAGGGGAAGGAGGCGGGAGAAAGAGAAGGGAAGAGCGAAGGAGGAAAGGGAGAGGACACTGAAGGGAGAGAGAGAGGGAGAGAAAGGTAGGGTGTGGGTAGGAGGGTGAGGGAGAGAGAGAGAGAGAGAGAGAGAGAGAGAGAGAGAGAGAGAGAGAGAGAGAGAGAGAGAGAGAGAGAGAGAGAGAGAGAGAGAGAGAGAGAGAGAGAGAAAGATAATTATAATGTAATATTAATGATAATGATAATAGTAGTAGTAATAATGATTTTAACAATGATATTGATAATAACAATGATATTGATAATAACAATGATGATTGTAATAATGATAATAGTAATGATAATGATGAAAATTATAGCGATAATAATAATAATAATGATAATAATAATGATAATAATGATAATAATAATAATAATAATAATAATAATAATAATGATAATAATAATAATAATAATAATAATGATAATGATAA
>NC_091584.1:28475662-28478162 GCF_042767895.1 Penaeus vannamei
TACCACCAACAACAACAACAACCCACAACCAATACTTCAGTGCTAAGAGAGACACAATTTTCCCTTTTTCCCTTTTTCTCTTTTTCTCTTTTTTTCAAGTCCAGTTTTCCCGGAAAGTTGTCAAGGAGGCTGAGAGTGGTCGAAGGATATTCCAAGACCGCCCTTGTGCTCGTACAAGGAGGGCGAGGGGCAGGGGGGTGTAGGAGGGGGGAGGGAGAGACGGAGAGGGAAAGAGAGAGAGAGAGAGAGAGAGAGAGAGAGAGAGAGAGAGAGAGAGAGAGAGAGAGAGAGAGAGAGAGAGAGAGAGAGAGAGAGAGAACGAGAGAGAGAGAGAGAGAGAGAGAGAGAGAGAGAGAGAGAGAGAGAGAGAGAGAGAGAGAGAGAGAGAGAGAGAGAGAGAGAGCGAGGGGAGGGAAAAAAGAGAGAGAGAGAGAGAGAGAGAGAGGGTGAGGGGAGGAGACAGAGGGAGGGTGAGGGGGACAGAGAGAACGAGAGAGAAAGAAAGAGAGAGAGAGAGAAAGAGATAGAGACAGAGAGAGAGAGAGAGAGAGAGAGAGAGAGAGAGAGAGAGAGAGAGAGAGAGAGAGAGAGAGAGAGAGAGAGAGAGAGAGGGAGGGAGAGAGAGAGAGAGAAAGAGAGAGGCAGGGGGAGGGTAGAGGGAGACAGAGAGAAAGAGAGAGAGAGAGAGAGAGAGAGAGAGAGAGAGAGAGAGAGAGAGAGAGAGAGAGAGAGAGAGAGAGAGAGAGAGAGAGAGAGAGAGAGAGAGTTCAGATTCAAACTCAGATTCAAAATATTTTATTCCATTTATGGCAAGGGTTATTCTTATTATTTACATTGTGATGTTACAGTACAAATAAATATAAGTTAAACATAGAATCAATGGTGGTACATATAAATCTTGTCTATTCTTATATTTATAATCCTGATGTCACTGGGCATTTAATATATGTTCCTATAATTTCCTTTTGAATGTATTTGAGTTTTGAATATTTCTTATATTAAAATGTAATTGGTTCCATATCATGGGTCCACGTGTTAGTGTCTGTCGTGCCCCTATGTCTGTACGTGATCTTTAACATATAGGGAGTTACCATGTCTTGTTTGGACACAGGTTGTGTTACCTACGGTTGGAAGGGTTAAAAGCCATTTTGGATAAAAACCGTGGATCATTTTGTGAATCATAGTTGCATTTGTGATGTACTTTTAGCCGACTTAGTTTGTTTATGTGTGGGGTAATGTGGTCATACTTCTTTACGTTCCCAAATGCTATCCTGGCAGCAAATTTTGCAATTTTTTAATTTTCTGAATTTGACCTTTCTTTGTTTGTACCCCATAATAATAGTTAATTATACTGAGATCTAGTGTTTGTAAAACAGATATTCTAGTTTCAACAAGGATTCTAGTTTTGACATGGTTTAGGTAAATTAGTGTGCTCATTACTTTTCTATGGATGTTGTCGCCGTGGTTCTCAAATGTCCTGAATCTGTCAGTGAGTACGCCTAGTTTTTTTTACGGAAGTGCTCGGTCTCATGTCGCTGTCTTCAAATCTTATGGTCGTGTTTACAGGAATTTTGGGGATGTTTTGACGACTACCTATGAAGATACATTGTGTTTTATCTGGATTTATCTTAAGGCCATTTGTGTCAAAGTATCCTTTTACTTGTGAGAGTGTCTCTTGGGTCTTTTTTATCAGTTCATCTAAGTTGCTTACAGAATCATTATGAAGAAATTGTGAATCATCCGCGTATTGTACAAGAAAGCACTTTTGGGCTGTGGTTGACAGATCATTTACAAATATTGTGAACAGGATTGGGCCTAATGTAGATCCTTGTGGAACACCAAAGGAAACTTCTGAACCAACGTGTCAATTTTGTGATTCATTATTTTACTAATGAGGATTGCGTGATTGACACTATCAAAGGCAGTAGATAAGTCGCATAATAAGCAAGTTTATACGGTTGTCTATATTCTCATAAATATGATTTGTAATCTGCAATAATGCTGTTTCAATAGACAGCTTACTTCTGAAGCCATGTTGTGTTCTAGATAATAGGTTATGTTCTAGATAGTAGGTCTTGAAATGTTGTCAATTGGTCTGCTACGATTTTTTCGAGAACCTTCGACATAATAGGAAGTATGGTAATAGGACGATAATCATTAACTTCGTCTTTGTCTCCAGATTTGAAAACTAGTGTTCTTATGCCATGCTTCCAACGCGATGGGAAGCCACCGGTGACCAAAGATGTATTCATGATAACTTAACTAATACGCCATAGCAGGTCGGCTGTCTCTGAGGAAGCGAAGAACAGTCCCATCCGCTCCACAGCATTTGTTTCGCGCAGGTGTTTGTTGTCAGGATTACGGTTTCTATTTTAGCAAGTTGTGGTCTGAAACTATTGGCTGAGGACCTTAGCCTACCTGTAGTTTGTTTAGATATGGAAGCTTTTGTTTGTTCATATGTGAGATGTCCAATTTTAGCGAAGAACTCATTAAATTCATT
>NC_091584.1:28497451-28499951 GCF_042767895.1 Penaeus vannamei
CCAGCCCCGTGACGGTGCCGACAGTGCGTTCCCGGTGACTTGTGGTGGTGATGGTGATGGTGGTGATGGTGAAGGCGCGGCGGGTAGTGAGGGGTTGGAGGAAACGGAGCCCGTCTGAGGGGGGCGGAAATGGTGGCGGGAGCTGAGGGAGGAGAAGGTGACCCGGTGGCGATGGTGACCGCGATGGTGAAGTGATGGTGTCATGGTCGATTCTGTGTCGCGACCGGGGAATGATAGTGTCGGCCGAGGAATAAGAACGCGGTGGTGGATACGTTGGCCATGTGATAGTGAATGGGCCTTAGTGATGGTGAACTGTGATGGTGACGCGGTGGGAAAAGTGGAATTATTCGTCTCTGTGAAGTTATGGTGATTCCGTGACTCGCTGTGCTGGCGGGGGGGAGGTACAGTGAGAAGTTCACAGGTATTTTAAGAACTGGGGCGACAGTATGGTGAGATCGCCTCTGATGGTGATGATTCCCCTCCCCTTGTCACCATGATAGTGACACACCCGGACGCGTGTCACTATAAAAAAAGGTGTCACCATACCTCGCAGTCATTCACAGCCTTATGGTGTTGACACATTACCCTCAGAAAATAAGCCAAAGTGATGGTGACTCGGACAGTGAAACACCGCAACAAAACAAACAAACAAACAAGCAGAGCGATGGGGCCAGTGTGGTGATCTCAGACAGTGACAGTGAGTCGGTGATGGTGACAATAAATGATGATTAACGTGAGTTTATGACAATGGGTGAGTGACATTTCTAAAAGGGGCGGGCCTGGGGATAATGGGAGGGGGAGGGGGGGAAGGGGCAGGTTGGAGGGTGGGCGGGGTGTTGACGAAATGGGGGCAGGGAGGGGGAGGGAGGAGTAGAGAGGGAAGGGAGGGAGGTGGGGATGGATTGTGTCATATCGAAAAAAGAGTGTTTTTATCATTATTATTATTATTTTTATTATTATTATTATTATTATTATTATTATTATTATTATTATTATTATTATTATTATTATTATTATTATTATTATTATTATTATTATTATTATTATTATTATTATTATTATTATTATTATTATTATTATTTTGTTGTGGTGGTGATGGGTGGCGAGGAATGGTGTGGATGGTGAGGTTCCTTTGGTGGTGATCTTGGTGGTGACTCTGGTGAGTGATGGTGAAGGCAGAGGAACAGGGGATGAGGGGGAGGGGGTGGGGTTACTCTCAATTCTTATCTTCCTCTTTATTCGTTTTTTGTCATCCTATTTTCGTTCTCCTTTTCCTTCTCTGTCTTCCTCTCCCGTTTATTGTTCATTTGTCTTTCTCCCTTTTCGCCTTTCTCTTCGTTCTTTTCTTCCTCCTTCCCTCCTCTTCTCCTCCTCCTTCCTTCTCTCCATCTTCTCCTCCTTCTCTTCTTTTTCCCTTTCCTTCCCCCTCTATTTTTTTCATTTTTCTTCCTTTCTCCCTTCCTCTTTTTCTCTTTTCTCCTTTCCTTTCTCCACTTCTCCCAAACCTTTTCTCTCGTTTTCCCTCTCTTCTCTCACTCTTTTCCTTTCCCCCTTCCTCTTTCACCCCTTATTCTCCCTTTCCCACTCCTCTTCTCCCTTTCTACTCCTATTCCTCCTCCTTCCTCACTTTCCCTATTCTTAACCACTTCCCGTTCCCTTGTCCCTCCCACCCTTCTTCCTTCTTCTCGTTTCTCATCTCTTTTCCTCCTTCTCCCCTTCCCCCTCCTCCAACTCTCCCTTCTTCCTCTTCTCTCCCATCCCCCCTTTTCCCTTCTCTCCCATACCCCCTTCGTTCACTCCCCCTTCTCTCCCTACCCCCTTCTCTCATTTCTCCTCCTTCTCCTCCTCCCTTCACTTCCTTCTCTCCTTTGCCCCTCTTCCTCCCCACTTCCTCCCTCTTCCCCTCCTCCCCCACCTCCCACCTCCCTCTTCCCCTCTCCTCCTCCCCCACCTCCCCCACCTCCTCTTCCCTTCTCCTCCTCCCCCACCTCCCCTCCTCCCTCCCCCTCTTCCTTCTCCCACTCCCCCTTCACTCCCTCTTCCCCTCTCCTCCTCCCCCTCCTCCCCCTCCTCCCTCCCTCTTCCTCCTGCCACTCCCCTCTTCCTCCCCACTTCCCTCCTTCTCCCCCTCCTCCTCCCACTCCCTCTTCCCTCCTCCCCAGCCTGCCCTCTTCCCTCCCCTCTTCCTTCTCCCTCCCTCTTCCTCCTGCCACTCCCCCTCACTCCCCCTCCTCCTCCCCCTTCACTCCCCCTCCTCCTCCCACTCCCCCTCTTCCTTCTCCCTCTTCCTTCTTCCACTCCTCCCTTCCTCCCTTCTCTCCTCCTCCCCCCTCCCCCCCTCCCTCCCCTCTTCCTTCTCCCTCCCCCTCTTCCTTCTCCCACTCCCCCCTTCACTCCCTCTTCCCTCTCCTCCTCCCCTCCTCCCCCTCCTCCCTCTTCCTTCTCCCTACGACGGAAGAGGTTTTTGTTTGCGTGACACGCTGCTTCCTGTTTCCTTGTT
>NC_091584.1:28507451-28512451 GCF_042767895.1 Penaeus vannamei
TGCCATGCTTGGGGAAGGGATGATGGTGCCATACCTAGAAGGGCGGTGGAAGTCACATGCTTGGGAAAATGATGTTGCCACGCTAAGGGAAGTGTCATGATAAGGAAATCGGTGTTGGTTTGGCAACGCCGGGACTGTCATGTTTGCTTACCAAAAGACGTGACCTGGCCGTACCTAAGAGACGAATGGCGACGTTGCCATAGCCATCCTGCCTGCCATTCGCATTAGGAACCGACGTTTTTGCCATGCCAGACCCGGATCCGAACCAAAGTTGCCATTTGAAAATAAAAGAGAGAGAAAAATAGTTGCCATAGCCACGCGCAGCCGGGGTCGGGTTGGCAAATTCAGGAGGAAATTTGCAAATTTGCTCATTAACTCGTCTCGGAATTGCCAGGCGCCGGTTTCGTTGCCTCTGTCCTTCCCTGCCTCCCTCCTTTCTTCCTTCCTTCGTTCCTTCCTTCCTTCCTTCCTTCCTTCCTTCCTTCCTTCCTTCCTTCCTTCCTTCCTTCCTTCCTTCCTTCCTTCCTTCCTTCCTCCCTCCCAGCATCTCCCCGTTCTTTCTCTCCCTCTCCCTCCACCCTTCCCCTCTCCCCTCTCCCTCTCGGTGCCATGGGGAGGCTAGGGAATGGAAGAAGAGAGAAGAGAGACGGAAGGATGGAGGGAGAGAGGGGGAGGAGGAAGAATAAGGAGAAGGGAGAGGGAAGGAGGGAGGGAGGGAGGGAAGGGGAGGAGGGGGAAGATGGAGAAGGGTGGAATGTGGAGGAGAAAGAGTAAGAAGAAGGGAGAGGGAAGGAGGGAGAGGTTTGAGAAGGATGGAGGGACGAGGGAGAGGACGGAGGACCCGCGTCAGATGCAACGATGACGTAACAAAAACAGACACAAAAGAGGGCGAAAGGTTAGGAAGAAGAACAGCCAAAACAACAACGATAACAAGAGCAACCACCATCACCAGAGACCACAACAAAAGTAGAATGGCAGTGACAAGAGTAAGAACAACAGCAAACAAAAAAAAAGATAAACAAGGACAAAAGCAACAACGAAAAATAAACCAAACCACCACCAAAAAACAACAACAAAAACAAGAATGAAAACAACAACAACAGCAAATGCAAAGCTGCCACCGACGACAACAACAACAACACTGAAAACAACAACAAAGCCGTCACAAAAGATAGTAACAACATAAGCAGAATAAAAACAACAAAAACACTATTAAAAGCAACAACGAAAAACTACAACAAGATCCAAATTGCCTCCAAAAAATAATCACAATAACCAGAATGACAACAACAACAAAAAACAAAAACAAACTATAACAACAACAACAATAACAACAACAAACTATAACAACAACAAAAAGCAAAAACAAACTATAACAACAACAAAAACCAACAACAGTAACAACAACAACAACAAAACAACAAACGACGACGACAACAACAAAACAAAAACAAATAACAACAACAACAACAACAACCACAACCACCGCCCCCGAGGCCACGGCGCCCGCCCAGCTCCCGCGAGAAAATGTTTTCGCGCCTACACAGTGCCAGTATTTATATCTAGGCCTAGCGCGGTGCCAGAGCAGGTGACGTCCGAGCCTATAAATAAGGGTGAATGCTAATAGGGAGGAGGGGAGGGGGAGGGGAGGGGGGAGGAGGGGAGGGAAGGGTAGAGGAGGAGAGGGGAAGGGGAAGGGGGAGGGGGAGGAAGGGAGGAGGGTAGGTGAGGGAAGGGGGAGGGAAGGGAGGTGGGTAAGGCGTGAGAGGGAGAGGGGAGGGAAGGAGGAGGGGAGGGAAGGGAGGTGGGTGGGTAGAGGTAAGTGGGGGAGGGGGAGGGGGAGGGGGAGGGTGTCTCGTTTCTCTGGTATGCAACATTGACTAGTTTGAATGAGTGTTGCAGGGAGGGAGGAGGGAGGGAGAGGGAGGGAGGGAGGAAGGAGGGAGGGAAGGGAAGGGGTGAGAGAGGAGATAGAGAGAGGCGAACCGGAGAGAAGAGGAGAAAGGGAGATTGAGAGGGGAAAGAAGGAGGAAATAGGGAGACAGAGAGAAGAGGAGAGGGGAGAGGAGAGGGAGATGGAAGGAGAGGAGAGGGAAGGAGAGAAAGGAAAGTGAAATTGAAGGAAAGACATGAGACTGAAAGAGGAGCGAAGGGAGAAGGGGAATGGAGAGGGACGAGAGGGGGAGGGGGAGAAGGGGAGTAAAGGGAGTGGTCTAGGGGGGAGGGGGGAGGGGAGGGGCCGAGGGGCGTGACAGCCAGCAAGGGGGGGGGGAGTGCGGTTTTGTCTGGTCGTGTCGTCATAGGGCGGCCTGGGTTTGTGCTGGGGATCGCCCTGGGGATAATGAGGGTTATGAGGATGATTATTGTTTTATTTATGTTGTTGTTCTTGTTTTGTTCGTGTTGTTGTTGTTATTATTCATTGATTAATTCGTTGATTTCTTAATTAGTCCGTTTTATTATTATTATTATTTTTTTTTTTTGTGAACCCTAGTTAGTGAATTCTGTTTCGGTTTTCCTTCCCCACTCTCCCTCTCCCTCTCCCTCTCTCCCTTTTCCTTTCCCACTCTCTCTCCCTCTCTCTCTTTCACTCTTCTGTTCTCCCTCTTTCCCTCTCCTTCTCTTGTTCTCCCTCTTTCTCTCCTTCTCTACATCTCACTCTCTCTATATCTCCCTCTTCATCCCTTCCCCTCCCTCTCCGTTTTCCTCCCCTTTCCTAGTCTCTCCCTCTCCTTTACTCCATCATCTTCTTCTCTCTCTCGCTCCCTCTCTCTCTTTCACTCTTCTGTTCTCCTCTTTCCTCTCCTTCTCTTGTTCTCCCTCTTCTCTCCTTCTCTACATCTCACTCTCTCTATATCTCCCTCTTCATCCCTTCCCTCCCTCTCCGTTTTCCTCCCCTTTCCTAGTCTCTCCCTCTCCTTTACTCCATCATCTTCTTCTCTCTCTCGCCCTCCCTCTCTCCCCCTCCTCCACCTGCCCCTGACATGTCTGTTTGACACACTCTCTCTCTCTCTCTCTCTCTCTCTCTCTCTCTCTCTCTCTCTCTCTCTCTCTCTCTCTCTCTCTCTCTCTCTCTCTCTCTCTCTCTCTCTCTCTCTCTCTCTCCTCTCTCCTCCCTCTCTCTCTCTCTCTCTCTCTCTCTCTCTCTCTCTCTCTCTCTCTCTCTCTCTCTCTCTCTCTCTCTCTCTCTCTCTCTCTCTCTCTCTCTCTCTCTCTCTCTGTCTTTTGCTTTCTCCTCCTCCTCCTCCTCCTCCTCCTCCTCCTCCTCCTCCTCCTCCTCCTCCTCCTCCTCCTCCTCCTCCTCCTCCTCCTCCTCCTCCTCCTCCTCCTCCTCTTCACGCCACCTTTCGTTACCATCTGCCGAGCCCGCTGCGTGTCCCCCCGGCCGCCGCGCCACCTGTTGCCCTCCCGATCACGCCCCGCCACGCGCCACCTGACTCATCCACGCCCAATGTTCGCCTTTTTTTTTCTTCTTCTTCTTCTTCTTCTTCTTCTTCTTTTTCTTCTTCTTTTTCTTCTTTTTCTGCTTCTTCTTTTTCTTCTTTTTCTTCTTCTTCTTCTTTTTCTTCTTCTTTGTCTTCTTTTCTTCTTTTTCCCCGTTTACCATCTGAATGAACCATCTGCCTCGCCTTGAGGGGAAGGTTACCGCCACCACCTGCAGAGATTCACGCGGCGCAGATGGCGAGCGTCAGTCAGGGGCGCTCGTGTGGCACCATCTGGCATCGGGGCGGCGTGCCAGAGAGGGAGGGGAGGGGAGGGAGAGGGAGAGGGAGGGGGAGAGGGAGGGGAGAGGGAGGAGGGGAGAGGAAGAGGGGAGAGGGAGAGGGAGAGGAAGAGGGAGAAGGAGGAGAAGGAGAAGGAGAAGGAGAAGGAGAAGGAGAAGGAGAGGGAGAGGGAGAGAAAGAGAGAGAACGAGAGAAAAGAGAAAGAGAGTGGTGGTGAGTGAGTGAGTGAGTGAGTGAGTGGTGAGGAGTGGTGGCGGTGAGTGAGTGAGTGAGTGAGTGAGTGAGTGAGTGAGTGAGTGAGTGAGTGAGTGAGTGAGTGAGTGAGTGAGTGAGTGAGTGAGTGAGTGAGTGAATGTGTGAATAGAGAGGAAGAGCGATAGAGGAGAAGGAAAAATATAAATGTAGGAGAAGAGAGTGAAAGAGAGAGAGAGAGAAAAAAAAAACTGACAAAGGATTTAGAAAAAGGAAACAAGGGAAGAGGGAAGACGAAGTTACGAGAACAAAAATGAGAATAAGAAAATGCGTGATGAATGAGGTAGAAGGAGAGTAGAAAAGATGACGAAGATAAGGAAAAGCATGATAAGAGTTGCTGTAAGAGACGCGGAAACACAAACGCGCTCACGTACACACGTACACACGCGCGCACACGCACACACACGCATGGTTAATTATGTTTTTATTTTCTTCTATTTTATGCACGGTGTCTCCAGGTCTGAGAGGTCACGTGACTGGCAACACAATCGGTTAAGGAGTCAAGGAAGAAACAAACGAACAAGAACAAAAAGTAAAAGAAATATTCGAAATAATAGTAATAAAAAGATAAAAAACCAAAAAAACTAGAAATACCATTAAAGAAAAAAAGGGAAAAATACTAGAAACTAGTAATAAAGCACAAAAAAGACAAGGAAAATAAGAATACAAAAAAAGAGAAAATTAGAAGCTGAAAAAAGGAACAAGGCAGCCGAGTGCGCGCGCGCGGGCGAGCGAGATGCGGCGCCCCCGCCCCCTGGCCGCCAGATGATCGGGCGCGGGCGGCGACGATGCGAGCGGCGAGCCGGGCGGCGATCGCGCCAGAGCCACAGTCGGCCCCGATCTCGCCTCCGCCGGGGAGTGCCAGTGCCAGGCGCTGATCCCGCGCCGCGAGCTGAGCCGCGCCCGGTGATGGTCGGCGCCGCGGCGGTGCCAGTGACAGACACAGTGCGGCTCTGCGCCCCCCGCCCCCCCGCGCCCCCGCCCGCGCCAGCCCCCCCGCGGGCGTGACGCCCATCGCTCCCCCTC
>NC_091584.1:28519951-28532451 GCF_042767895.1 Penaeus vannamei
CCATTCTTCCCTTCCTTCCTCCACTTCCTTTCCTCCGTTAATCCACTTCCCATTCTTCCCTTCCTCTTCCTCCCTTCCTCCACTTTCTTTCCTCCCTCCCTCCCTCCCTCCACCTCCCTTCCTCCTCCCCCATCGCCATAGACAACAACGCACCGGACGAAAAACATCAACATCTGAACAATATCATTTGCGCTTTCTGTCTCCCTCGGCCGCCTGGGCCTCGTGGGTCGTCGTGGAATAACGCCGACGCGGAAAAGGGCTTGTTAGTGTGTGTGTGTGGGGGGGAGGAGAAGGGAGGAGGAGGGGGAGGGGGAAGGGGGGGAGGAAGACTGGAGGGGGAGGGGAGGAGGGAGGAGGGGGTAGAGGAGGGAGGGGGAGGAGGAGGGAAGGGGGGGGAGGAGGAGAGGAGGGAGGGGGAAGGGGAGGGGGAGGAGGAGCAGGAGGTAGAGGAGGTGGAGAGGAGGGGGAGGGAGGAGGAGGGAGGAAGAAGAAGAAGAAGACGTAGTAGAAGCAGAAGAATGAAGGAGTGTGGCGAGAAAGAAGAAGGCTACAGGGGAAGATAAGGGGGGAAGGAGAGGGAGGAGGAGGGGGGAAAGAAGGAAAGGGGGAGGAGGGTGGGAAAGAGAAGGGAGGGAGGATAAGGAGAGGCAGAGGGAGGGAGGGGGGAAGGGAACGTGTGGCAGAGGGAGAGAAAATGAACAGAGAGAGAGGGGGAGGGAGAGGATGCAACATGATAGAGAGAGAAATTGTGAACAAGAGATAGTAAGAAAGGGAGAGAATACTTATGTGTGTGAGAGAGAAAGAGAGGGTTGGAGAAAAAAGGAGAAAGAGGGGGAGAGGGAGAAGGAGACGAAAAGGACCAACGCCTCTCCCCCTTCCTCCCTCTCCCTCTCCCTCTCCCTCCCTCCCTCTCTCTCTCCCTCTCTCTCTCCCTCCCTCCCTGTCTCCCTCTCTTTCTCTCTTCCTCTCTTCCTCTCCCTCCCCATACCGTTGTTGTCAGCCGCGCAGGCCAGGTGTCAGGGCCCCTGGACGCGTCCGCCCGGGGCTCGGCGCTCCCTAAGTAGCCAAGGAAGGTCAGCTGGAGAGCCTTAAAGGGGCAGGGTCGGCGGGCGGACGCAGCCTCCGGTGGGTCGTGTGGGTGGGTTGTTGGGGTGGGTTGTTTGGGCTTTTTTTCTGGGGGGGGTGGGTTTGGGTGAGTTATTTAGGTGTTTAGGTGGGTTATTTAAGTGGGGGTTGTTAAGGTGGGTTATTTAAGTAGGTGTTGTTAAGGTGGGTTGTATTGGGTGTTTTTTCTGGGTGGGTTTGGGTGAGTTATTCAAGTGTTTAGGTGGGTTATTTAAGCGGGGATTGTTAAGGTGGGTTGTTTAATGGAGAATCGCGGTTGGGTCGGGTGCAGGGGGAGGACAAACAGATGTGTTGTTATTAATCCAGAGATTAAGGGTCGTAATAAATGTTGTGGACTTGAATATGCAAACTGGATTTTTGGAAGTTGGTTGAGGTTTGCGCTGGCTTATTGCCATCGAGATTTTGTAATTTTTGGTTTATTTCGAAGTGCTTGTCGTACGTATGCTACCCGTTGGTGGTTAATTTCTCGTAAATTATTTTTCGCATTGGAGGCTATGTAGGGATTTGTCTTTTTTCTCTTTCTTTCTTATCTATTTATCTATCTCTCTCTCTCCCATTGTCTCTCCTTCTCCTATCTCTCTCTCTCTCTCACTATCTCTCATCCTCCTTTCCCACTCTCTCTTCCTTCCCCTCCCCTTCCCCCTCTCCTCTTCTCTCTTCCTTCCCCCCCTCTCTCCCCCTCCACCTCTCTCTCCCCCTCCACCTCTCTCCCCTCCCCCCTCTCCTCCTCTCTCCCTCCCCCTCTCCTCCTCTCTCCCACCCCCCTCTCCTCCTCTCTCCCTCCCCCCTCTCCTCCTCTCTCCCTCCCTCCTTCCCCTCCTCTCTCCCTCCCTCCTTCCCCTCTCCTCCTCTCCGTTGCATCCCATCATGTGTGAAAACAATAACATTGAAAATTGACTATTCATGCGTTGCTTATTTTCTTTTATTTGATTTTAAGGAACATTGTTATTTCGGTGCAGTGGATACTGTTGGTGTTGGACGGTGTTTTTTTATGGCTGCAATATTTTCATTGCATATGGATTTCAGGGCTGTTGTTGCTGTTGTTGTTATTGTTGTTGTTATTGAAATGCTGTTTGGGGAGAAGTTGGTGGATTTTATTAACTTCTATTGAATTGTCACTCTTGCATGTGTGTTTTATATGCAGATACGATTTCGTCCATGGAAAGTGTTACTGTATAAATGAATATTTGATTTATCTAATTTTTGTTTGATGATTACAGATTTAGAAATGCATGGTATTATCTGGTTGGTAACTTGTGTTTCCTATATCTTTAGAGATTATATGAGATTTTAAAATTTGATCTTTTTTCCTTTTTTTTGTGGGAAGCCACATAGTAGTTGATATGATATACTTTCAAGTAATGACAGTTTGAATCATAATGTATAGTCATTTTCATGTATTGATAATTATGGTAATGATAGTGATATTTGCTTGGCAAGGCACTCTCGCGCGACGGGGCTCTGCCGGAGATTCCCTCAAAGCACAAACGGGGTTTTTACCGCTTTGTGCTCTGCGGGTTCTTCTGGAGGGTTGAGGTGACGAGAGTGCCTTTCCTGACCTGTGACTGACCTGACCTTTCTGCCACCCTAACCGCCGCCCTCGTTGCAGCAGCGACAGCGGCCGCGACAACCCGTTCCGGCCGGACGGCGACATCTCCCGCGAGGCCGACGAGATCGTGCAGCTGATCAAGTCGGGGCGGCCGCTGCAGCAGCCGCCGGAGGACGCGCTGGACGGCACGGCGCCCCTGGAGGCGTCGTCGCCCGCCCACGAGAAGGAGGTCGCCGCCGAGCCGCTCCTGCCGCGCCCCGACGCCCACCGCCAGCCGCAGGCGCTGCACGCCACGCCCGCCAACGCCGCCCGCACCCACTCGCCCACCGCCGACGGCGCCTCCAAGGGCGGCGCGACGTCCCCCTCGGCGGGCGCGGCCTCGCCCTCCAAGGCGGGCGCCAACGGCTCGGCGGCGCCCGAGGCCTCCATGCCGGGCACCGTGGAGGTCACGCACGCCACCGTCACGCCCACCGACCCCGCCCACGTGGAGCACGTCGTCATCAGGAAGAAGAGCAAGTGCAACTGCTGCGTCATACAGTAGGGCGCGTCGCCGCGGCGCGTGCGGGCGTGCAGGCGCGCGGGCGGGCGACGGATGGTGCTGTCGGAGGAGGAGGAGGAGGAGAAGGAGATGAAGGAGGAGGAGGAGAGCCTGCGGGGCGTGTAGGACCTGCAGGAGAGGCGGGGCTTTGGCGGGCGTGCGGCGAGGGACCTCTCGTGGGGTAGGATGGGGGGGGGCGAAGGAGGAGCAGGAGGAGGAGACGAGAGCGAAGGAGAGAGGAGAAGGAGTAAGAGGAGACGGAGCGAAAGGAGGAGGAGACTCGAAGAGACGAGAGAAAGGGGAGAAGGAGGAGGAGACTGAAGAAACGAGAGAGAAAGGAGAAGGAGGAGGAGGAGGAGACAGAAGAAACGAGAGAGAAGGAGAAGAAGGAGGAGGAGGAGGAGGACAGATGAGAGGAGGAGGAGGCCGAAGGACGGGCGCGGAGGGCGGAGCAAGAGGGTCGCCGACGAGGGTCTTTGGGGCAAGAGCGAGGTGTTGCTTCTAATACCATGTGCTTCTTTTTCTCTCTTTCTTTTTTATTTGGATTTTTTTTTCATATATATATACATATATATTGTCATCATGCTGGGTGCACAATCCACCAAGTCTTTTTTTATTTAGAAAAAAAGAAAGGATTAAAAAATAAAGTGTTTCCAAAGACTTATGAAAGTATATTTTATGTATCTTTAAACAAATATCTATATAAAAATAAAATGGACAAAAAAACTACAAAAATACACAAAAAATGTATTTGACATGAAACTCTTCTTTTTAGAATAATCTTTCTCTCTCTGTCTCTCTCTCTCTCTCCTCTTTTTTTAAATAGAATTGAAAAGTGAAGGAAAGGAGGAAGAGATGATTATAGAAGAGAAAAGGTGAAGGAGAATGCGAAAGAAGAAGAAAATTTGGGCAAAAATAAAATGAAATAATACTGAAAAAGGTTTTTACACCCCTCCTTCTCTCCCTCTCCCTTCCCTCCTTCCCTCTCCCTTCCCTCCTTGCCTCCTTCCCTCTCTTTTCCCTCTCCATCTCCCATCCCTCCATCTCCCTCTCCATCTCCCATCCCTCCATCTCCCTCTCCATCTCCCATTCTCCCTTCTCCCCTTCTCCCTCTCCCTCTCCTCCTTCCCTCCCATTCCATAAAAGGAAACACAAACACACTTGTCTTCAATTCACGTGACGTCATAATCCTCTGAAATGACATCAGAGGAGCGGTGACGTCATCCTGAAAGCAGAGGTTGTGGTAGGTTGGCTGTAGGGAAGAGGGGGGGGAGGAGGGGCTAGGGGGGAAGGAAGGAGAAGAGGGATGAGGGGGGAGGGGGAGAAGGGGGAGTAGTGGGTAGGTAGAGAGTTAATTAAACGAGGAAGGGGGAAAAAAGGAAGATGGGTGGGGGGGGGAGGGTGTTCCTTCCATCTTCTGGTTGTGACGCTTTTGCCGTTTTAAAAGAAAGTTTTTTTTTCTTAATGAGGGTGGGAGGAAACAGCAAGAAAGGGGGAGGAGGAGGAGGAGGAGGAGGAGAAAGGTGGGTAAAGATGGGGGAGAAGGAGGAAGAAGTAGGAGGGGAAATGGAGTAAGGGAGTAGGAGGAGGAAGAAGAGGAAGACGAATAGGAAGAGGAGGAAAATGAGCTAAATAGAAATAGGAGAAGGAGGAATAGGAAGAGGAGGAGGAGGAAAAGACAGAATACTCAAATCACTCCTAACCAACTCGCGGAGACAGACAGACAGACAGACAGACACACACGCATCCCCCCCCCCTCACCACTGCAACTCAAGTCGGTGCTAGCAAAGGGCAGATGACCCCCCCCCCCCATGAATACACCCTCCCCCCTCCCCCCTCATGCCATGCCCACCCCCCTGCCCATAAGTCGCTTCCTCCTCCTCACCCTCATTCTTACCTCTTCAAGATAAGGAAAAAGAAAATGGAGAAGAATTGAGAGATGGAGAGAAACGAGGATAAATCTCTATAGATTTATCAGTGAGACAAATAGATATTTTTATTATCATTGTTATGATTTTTTTTTTCTTGATCTTTGTGATGTCTATTATTTTAAGTCACGTTATTATTGTAATTACACTCATCACCAGCACCATCATCATCATCACCATTATTATGATTATTGTTATCATTATTATTGTTATTATCATTATTATTATCATTATTATTATTACTATTATTATTATTATTATTATTATTATTACTACTATTATCAATTACAGTTCTTACTATCTAATTTCTTCAAGGCATAGGAACAAATATTGTTATTATTGTTATTATTATTATTATTATTATTATTATTATTATTATTATTATTATTATTATTATTATTATTATTATTTACAGTTCTTACTATCTAATTTCTTCAAGGCATATACAAATAACCTTCTGTCTGACGCCCTTCACAAACACCTTTACTCATTAACTCATCAGAGAGATATTACTCATTAACTTCTCGTCATGGGAAGGAAGAGGCTGTGTGATTGGGAAAGAAAATTAAGAAAGAGACAGACAGAGAGAGAGAGAGAGAGAGAGAAATATTTTTTTCTATTTGTGAATTGAATATTAAGGAAATCCAATTGTTGATTATCATTTTGTTATTATTATCATTATGTTATTATTATTATGATTATTACTTGTTACTATCATCAGTGTTATTATTATCATTATTGATTATTATTATTATATTATTATTACTATTACATTATTATTGTCATTATTTTTATTAATGCTATAATCATCAATATTATTGTTTGTTTTCACCTTCATTTCTCACTATCATCATCATCATCTTCATTTTCATTATTTTATTTTTTTTTATGAAGTAGATAGAAAATAGAAAGTGAAAGAGAGAGAGACAGAAAGATAAAGAAAGAGGAAAAGATAATTAAAGAAGAGAAATGGAGAGGAAAAGAAAGAGAGAGAGAGAGAGAGAGAAGAAAAGGAAGAAATAGATAACACAGTTTTGTGCTTTTAAGATGTCTTAAAAAAATAATAACACAAAAAGTGAAAAAAAATGTGCTTGCAGACAGTGGACGTGGAATAATGACTGTGCTTTTAAGAGCCACAGTTTGCTTGTAGTTAAAGAACAGTTTGAATCTATGTTTTATTATCATTATTATTTTTATTAGGCTTTCCTCTTTTCATCTGATTTTAATTTCTATATGTTCCAGTGTATTATTTTTTAACGTGGATTCTTTGAGAGGATGTTTGTTCATCCTGTTTTTTTAAGGTTTCTTTTGTTATTATTATTATTATTATTGTGTCTATTTTTTAGTCAGACGATGGAAAGCTTGTTGTGTACATGATCTCTGCCGAGGACGGTTTCCATCTTTGTTTTGTTAATTAGGAAGAAAGAGCTACTTTCTCACACACACACGTGCAGGTAGACTTACAAGGACACGTGATTGCACATAGATGAACATACATGTATATGTGATTAAATGCGAATGCACGCGCACACACACACACACACACACACACACAGACACACAGACACAGACACACACACAGACACACACACACACACAGACACAGACACACACACACACACAGACACACACACACACACACACACACACACACACACACACACACACACACACACACACACACACACACACACACACACACACACACACACACACACACACACACACACACATACATATGTATGTATTTATATGAAATATACTCTACATACATATAGGCGTGTGTATATGTCACAAACACACCCATCTGTCTTTGAGAGTGACAGTGTACGGAACATTCTCTTGTCAGTCCAAGGCTCTCAGAGGTTGTGTCATCCTGTCATAATCTAGGACGTGACTTTAGCCATGTTATACAGTCTGTGTTCGACGAGATGTCCACTCCGCCAGGCGTCGCGAGGCATGCAGCCCGGCGGCGTTTCCTGTGGCTCTTGGCTCCCGTTCTCCTTCCTTTGAGAAAGAGAAAACGGGTTTTTGCCCTGTTTTCTTTCTTTTTTTTTGCTTGATTTTATTTTTTATTGATTTTTTTTTCAAATTTCAATTCTTATTAAGGATATCTCGTCTTCCTTCCCAATTTTTTTGGTTGTTATTCAATAAAGATTTATATATATATACCCATATATTTTTTTCGTCTGTAAAACAATTTTCTTTTCTTTTTTGTCTTCTATTTGTTAGTTTCTTTGCTCTATAGAACCTAACGTTTAACAAACCACTAAAGTGTTTCTAAATATATGATTATTTTATCCAGAGAACATATCCCTAATCATCTTGAATAACACTTTTACTAAAACTACAAAATAAGAAAAAAAAACATCAGATCAGAAAAAGAAAACAAAAAATAAACAAGTAAATAAACTGATAATAATGAAAAAAAAACAGACATTGAACAGAGTAGTCAAGTGAAATTCATTTTAACACTAATGATATGTATAATTTTCTCTGTTAACAGTTGTAGTGGAGCTGTTGGTATGGAAATTGGAGAGAAATCCTAATAAACTTGGGAGTTGCGCTAAGTTAATTCCTGAGGAAAATCTCTGTTATTTAAGATTTGATGGAGTCTGTTTGGATTTTAATATTTCCCTTTATCGTTATTATTTTCTGCTTCTATTCGCTGTTTATTATCATTATTATTATTGTCATTATTATTAATAGTTATTATTACTTCTATTATTTTTTTTATTATTATTATCATAGCATTCTTATTATTACTATTGTTATTCCTTTTTCATTCATTTGTTGGTTTCAATCGAAAGGGAGAAAGAGAGAAAGAGATGAAACAAAGAGAAATACATGTATGAAAGAAGTTAGCTTTTGTCTTCTTTTATTTTTCTAATCTAATTGAGATATTTATTTTCTTCTCTTCATTGATTTATAACTATCATTATTATTGTTATTGTTTTTCTTCTTCTTCCTAGAATAGCACTAAAATAAAAGATTTTCAAATTTTAGAATATAGATATATACACATATATTTTTGTCTACGATCAATGTAGCTTAATTTGTTGTGGTTGTATTTTTTTTCATTCATTCACTTCACAAGCATTTGAAAAAAGGAAAAAGAAATCTGTGCAAGGGTTGTGCAGTTTGTAGTCTACAAAATTCATGTGTAAATTTACATGAATCCATCATTGTATAAAGCATAACAAGACAGACAAAGAAAAACACTTTCTTTATAGAAAGGAGAAAAAAAAAAGAATCATTCATTGATTATACATATATATATATATTTTCCTCTTAATCCCAAATTTCTTATTGATGAGAAAGTGAGAGAGAGAAAAAAAGTAAAAAGAAGAAAAAAAATCAAAATCAATTCATTTCTCATTGTTATAAATACTTCCTTTTTTTGTAAAAATCTCTGAAAAGATTTTTTTATCTTTAACCTACTGCCTTGTTAGAGGGACTCAAGTTGCATGTCACTTTGTAAATGCAGATTTAGTATTAACATTTAACACTTCTGTAGATACAGCCTAAGTCCTGGGGGGGGAGGGGGGAGGGGGGAGGAGAGAGGGAGAGAGAGAGAGAGAAAGAAAGGAGGAAGAAAAAGGGAGCTAAGGAGGTATGTTGAGATAGTGAAGGAGGGAGAGAGAGAAAGAGAGGATGGAAGGAGGAAGAGAAAGGAAGGTGTGGAGAGATAAGGAAGGAGAGGAAGAGAAGAGTGAAGGAGAAAGAGAAGAGGAGGTCTGGAGAAATTGTGAACGACAGAGAGACAGAGAGAAGAAAGAATAGAATAGAAATGAAGGAATAAGAAAAAGAAAGAAAGAGAGGGGTCAAGGAGATAGGGAAAAAGAGATGGAGTGAATAAGATGCTGTGAGAAAGAGAAAAGGAAGAAAAAAAGAGTTGGGAATAAAGAGAAAGAGATAAGGAGAGATAGCAGTAAAGAGAGAAAGAGAAAAAGAGGAGAAATGAAAAAGGAAGAGAGAGAGAGAGAAAGAGAGAGGAGGAGGGATGAAGAGAGAGAGAAAGAAAGAGGAGGAGGGATGAAGAGAGAGAGAGAGAGAGAGAAAGGAAAAAAGAAGAGAATAATTGGAAGCCTTTCTTGTTCCTTCACAAAACCTTTTCATTAATCTCTTTAATTTCTTTCGAGGTGACAAGAGAAATAGGAAGAGGGATAGAAGTAGGGAACAGAGGTGGAAGCGAAGAGAAGGAGAAGGAGGGGGTGGGGGGGAAAGAGAATGGGAGAGATGAAGTAAAAGATGATAAGAGGAATAAGTGATAATCCAATTGGAAATGGTGAAGGAGAAAGGCAAAGGTGATAAAGCGGGGAAAGATAAATAAAAGAAAATAAGAGAGGAGCGGCGCCAAAGAGGATAATCAAAGGAGAACCCAAGAGTAGAGTTCAAATGGCCGCCCCCCTTCCCCCTAAGCCCGAGGACCCCCCCCCCCGCGTCTCTCAAAGGATCTCGAGTTCTCTCGCCTTCGCCGCCGGCGCAGCGGACCTGGTGTCCTCCTCCTCCTCCTTCGCCTTCTCCTTTATCGTCTCCTATATTCTCTTCCTCGCTATTCTCCTGTACCGTCTTCTCTTCTCCCTCCTCCTGTATCGTCTTCTCTTCTCCCTCCTCCTTCTTCGTCTCCATCTCCTATTTTATCGTCTCCTTTTGTTCCTCTTCGTTCTCCTTCTCATCTTTCCTCTCTTCCTCCTCCTTATTCGTTTTCGACTTCCTCCTCTTCCCCCTGCTTCTCCTGCAGATTTATCTTCCTCCTCTTCATCAGCCTCCTCCTCCCCCCCCTCCCCCCAATCTTCCCACAGACTTACAGTTCGTCGGAATTTCTTTCCCGAAAACCCCTTCCGTCTGCCTCTCTTTCAAGCGTTTCGAAAAGCAAAAGCAGAACCGAATAACTGCCAGTCATCAAAACAAACAAACAAACAAACAGAGTCAAATGTGTGGATTTTCTTCTTCTATTTGATGACGTCATCTCTTTTATGCCACGTTATTATACTCAGAGAAAAAGGAATATTAAAAGATATCCATAGATGAGAGAGAGAGAGAAAAGGAACTAATAGACACATCACTTAAGAGAAAAAAACACATAAAATGTAGATTTAAAGATCAGAAAAGAGTGATCATAAAAAAAGTAAAAATACAGGTTTATTCGCAGTTCTTTAAACTACTTGTGGCTTTGTCGTAATTCTCTCGCAAAAAAAAAAAGATATTCATAGTTGAAGCAGATTTCGAACTTGTACATATGGATGTTCCAGCACCACGCCTTAGCGCCCGGCGGGTTGGGAAGGGTTTAGCCCCGCCCTCTCTCTTCGATTTTTTTTTTTTTTTTTTAATTCCTTGAGGATGTTTTAACCCCGGCCTCTCTCAATTTCTATCCTTTTCTTCTTCCTTGAGAATAGTTTAACCCCGGCCTCTCTCAATTTCTATCCTTTTCTTCTTCCTTGAGAATAGTTTATTATTTTAACCCCGGCCTCTCTCAATTTCTATCCTTTTCTTCTTCCTTGAGAATAGTTTAACCCCGGCCTCTCTCAATTTCTATCATTTTCTTCTTTGAGAAAAGTTTAATAGTTTAACCCCGGCCTCTGTTGATATTTATTTTCTTCTTTGAGAATGCTTTAACCCAAGCCTCTCTCAATTTTTTTATCATTTTCTTTTCTGTAGAGTGTTTTAACCCTGGTCTCTCCGAATTTTTCATTATTTTTAAAAATGCTTTGGTCTATATCATATTATTTCTCTGTTGGAGTTATTTTATTGTCATTACTGACACTATTATTATCACAATGATTGGTAATACTAATAGTATTTTAAATCTTAATTATTATTATTATTATTATCTTTATCATTCATTTTTACTATACTCATTATCATTATTATTTTTATTATTATTATTATCATTTATCTTTCAAAGGTATGCCTTAATGTCGAGAAAATCTATGTATCAATTAAAAACAAAAAAGATGAAGAAGAAAAATATTTTTTTTTCCAGTTTTCGTTCTTTCATTCTTTATTTATTTTATTTTTATTATTCATTTATTTATTTCAATTTTCCTTTTCCCCTCTTTTTCTGAGTCTGGAACCTCCCTATGCACACCAACACATCCTGTTTAGAAGCTTTTTCAGTAGGTTATACTCTATTGAAGTATA
This sequence comes from Penaeus vannamei, assembly GCF_042767895.1. Taxonomy (NCBI): domain Eukaryota; kingdom Metazoa; phylum Arthropoda; class Malacostraca; order Decapoda; family Penaeidae; genus Penaeus; species Penaeus vannamei. The sequence goes on from NC_091584.1 coordinate 28,531,236, forward strand.
TATGAATAAATATGAATATATATATTTTTTCTCTTCCTGGCCTGTTCGCTTGTACGTCGCTGCTGAGCTGAGTGGCTGCTTTCGAAAGGTGAATGTGGAATAGAAAATGTCTGATAAAGGAAGGAATGAGTAGAAATAAGTGGATATAGTTGGCGTTTTAGAATGATTAGAACAGAAAATGTGATGATCATGGTTCGACCGAGAGGAAAGAGAGAGAGAGAAAAAAAAGGAGGGAAGAGGAGAAACAGGAAGACTGGATGAAAAGGGAGGAAAGGAGGAAGAAGGAAAAGGAAGAGAAGAATAATGGCGTCTTTCTTCTTCGGCGCAAAAGGAAAATCGACCTTCGAGGGAAGATCAAGGTTTCAGGGAATTGTTATTTTTGTTTTTGTTTTTGTTTTTAGGCTCGTCTTCCCCGGGCCTTGCGTGGACAAATCAGTGAGAAAGACGAATAAGAAAGGAAATAACGATAATAACTGAGAGATCAAGTAGAAGAACGAGAGAACGAATAAAGATGAATAAGAAAAGAAATTGTATTAACTGAGAGATGAACTAAAAGGACAAAAGAGAGCGAAAAAGATAAATAATAAAGGATTATAACTGAGAGATGAAATAGTAAACGTGATTTCAAGGAACGCGAGTGTTTACCTACAAGAAAACGCGATGTTAAGATGAAAGAGAAAGGTGGAGAGAGGAGAGAAGAGTGATGGAAATAGAGAAAGAGAATAAAAAGGAACAAACAACCAAACAAGCTGACCCTGAATAAAGAAAGGGGAGGCAGCTCGCGCTTCCGCATCTCGAACGCCGGGAGTTTAGGTTCCGAAGGCTCTTTCCTCAATAAAGAAAGCAATTAAAGAGAAAGGGATAGAGAGAAAAAAAGGATCTTTCCTCGAATAAGTAAGCAATCAGAGAGAGAGAAAGAGAGAGAGAGAAAGAGAGAGAGAGAGAAAGAGAGAGAGAGAGAGAGAGAGATCGTTCAAAAGGTGGACGCCTGTTTCAGAGACAAAGTCGATGCCTGTGTGAGACGGCTCCCCAGCCTCTGCGTGTGTCTGCCCGGGATCGCGGCTTCAGCTTCGGGAGAAATCATTGCGAGGCTCCAGTAGCCCTGCCTGTATATAGCGAGAAGGGCCATTCGTAGCCGAGTAGCCTTAGCGTGACGAAAACGAGGAGAGGAAGGAGCGAAGTGAGGCCGAGAGGGACGTGAGGCCGAAAGGGACGC